>NC_056749.1:389965213-390120213 GCF_019279795.1 Protopterus annectens
TGTATTATATTGCAAAACGTGTTTGGCTAGAGCATTAACCTCATTTTCTTTACTGATAGCATATATATGTTCCCTTATTCTCTCGCTGAGAGTTCTGTTTGTTTTGCCAATGTAAAAACTACTGCATTTTTGACATGAAGCTAAATAGACCACATTTTGTGTCCTGCAGTCAGCATAATGATTAAATTCATATTTTATTTGCATATCTGGATGTTCAAAATGGTTTTTATTCAAAACAAAACTGCATTGATTGCTGTTATGGCAAGGAAAAGTGCCTTTTCTAGAGGAAAGTGGGTTATTCAAGCCACTTTTCTCATAGCATAGCATTCTCTTCAATGATTTAGTATTCGTATAACAAAAACTGGGGTGTGGTCCTGCCAGTTCCTTTATTCGTTCATCTAACTGCAGTATTCCCCAATTTTTCTTAATGACCTCAGTTATACTATTGTTGCTATTGGTATATGGCATCACTACCCTTTTTATTTGACTACAGTTATTTCCCTGTGCTATCTGAAAGTTACTGTTTCTTCTAATATATGGTTTACCTGTTTTATCCCATTCAACTTCATGTATATATTGATTTATATGCATATACATATATCTTAGAAAATAAGTTTTATATATTATCTCTAATTTTCTGCATATTGTCTTGTACAGTTTGATATATGCTATAGGAATATGTTCTTATGAGTTTTTAATAAATATTTTATTTTAAGTGATTTATATAATAGAGTTTATGAATATATTTTTTACATATATATTTTATAGATTCATTATATACCTTTTCTCATGTATTTTTGTTTCATACATTAATATGTGAGTTTTAAGAATTTTAATATTGTTCACACAATGATGAAATATATTAAGATTTTGTTTTTTGGTGATTCTATCATGTGGTTGCTTATGTAGCAGTCCATTGGCTATTAGCTTTGTGGAACTGATATTTAAAATGATGTTGGAAGTTGTTTTAATAGTTTAAGTCTGAAGAAGCGTCCGTGGAGACGTGAAAGCGCTTACTCAATAAAAATTTAGTCCATTTGTTACATTTTTTTTGTGGACTGGCTTGCTTCGATAGTCGTGGAGTACCTACTCATCTCTTTTTATTCTACATATTCCTTGGTTTGGAGGTACCTTACCCCAGAGGTGTTTCTGTCTTTTTTGCTGCATCTTTCCCATCATGTCTCTGCATCACGTCATGCACTCACACATAGCGTTCACTAGGCTGCAGTCATATTTGTCTGGTTTAAGAACCCCGTATGGCTCTTGTGACATCAGTGATACTGGCACTGATCAGTCAGCTTACAGCCACCCTATTGTTCATGTCTGCTGACTGTGGCATTAGTATGCTTAGTCATAAAGTTAGATATGATTAAAACATTGCCCTGTGTGAAAGCAGACTCCATGGGCCTTGTTGGTATTCTGGTGGCTATTTGGTGAGCAATCTGCATTGTGTGAGTGGCTAAGGAGTAGGTATTGTGATGTAGTATAATAGAGTTTGGCAAATTTTTCTTTACAGCCTCAGCATAAGTTAGTGGTGCATTGTAATAGCTGTAGTGTTGTGTAAGTATTATGAGTATCGATACTGTGTTGATGTAAGCGATAGATATAAATATTTTATGAAATATGGAAACCACAGGTCGTACCATTGATTAGTAGAAGCAATGAACAGTCTGTAAGCATAATGCAGTTTCTACACTGCCTAAGAACACCTAATGTGGCCACAGATGTGGTGCGTTCAGACAGCTAGGCCATATTACCAGAGAGTGGAGGCTAGGACTTGTTATGGCACTCAGGGGATTGTTAAAGACAATCATAGTGGATGCTGAAGATTTATGGATGAAGTAATAGGTATGATACTCTGAGGTTAGATTAGATGGCTAACTTAGCAGTACTTACTGAAAAGACAGAATTAGTTCTGCCAAGAATGATGAATAGTGGTGATTCTCCTCTTAACTACTACCTCACAACTAAGGCTGGTCTCACTTCAGCTATGGACAGCTGGGAATCAGACACTTTGCTCCTTCTGTTGAAAGAAGCAAAACAGAAGTATGAATTCTAGGTTGGTTCCTGCAAAGCAGCTCATAGGCTTACCTGCAATAATCACCACTGCGTTGAATGTTCCTGAGGTCAGTACAACTCTTAAAGAATCTTCTTGGTAGATGGCCTGGATGGCACCCACAGCAGACTAGCACAACAGAAAGCCAAGATTCAGAAAGGTTCATAATTAAAATAAATATACGGCCACCAAAATGGCAACTAGACCAGTCAGAGGAATTCCATATGCATTACCCAACCAGAGACACAAAACCAGTGTCCCTCTGCTCCATGTCTCAACAGGAGCAAATCAGCAGTACTGAATGTAACCTGGCTTCTAAGAAGCAGTTTTTAAACAGTCAATCTCTTGGAAGGCTAGGAAAACACACTAGTAATCCAGGAAAAAGGCTAAAGAGTAAAAAAAATGTGTGAAAAGAAAGAATAAAAAGTAGTTGGTTGATGTGGGGAGGCCAGTATTGGGGGAGGTGGGGGCAACAAGCCATATATTCAGGGGAATATAGCAGAGCACACACGGAACCCTTTTCCTAGTGTGCCATTTCATCTATATCTGGCTCTAATTACACTTGTGGGCATGAAACTATTCCAGTCTTTGAGCTTTAATATCTCATGCATTAGTTAATTGGCTCTGCTTAAATATGCCTGACTAAACTGTACATTTTATGGTACAAACTGTCCTGATTTAGGTGTCTCTGGAATGCAGACCAGTAATGACCTCCTAATCAGTATGCCTCATTTTATTTATAGGTTCATAGGCAGGTACTAGGCTATTGGCCCTAGGGCCTATATAAGCCTAGCCAAAAAGGTACCCTGGCTTTCGTCACCCAAGAAAATTATTTTCCTGTGCCCCTATCGAGCACAGCCACAGAAGGTGGTCCCTGGGGTGAATTTCCTATCTCCCATCCAGAGTGCTAATGAGGAGCTTTGTTTGATATAGATCGGTAGTTTGTTCCAGAGTATGGGAAGTCTCTGGGACAGCAGTCTATCCCTCCAGCATGTTCTGTTTATTGTGGTGATTAGGTTTAGGTCCCTAGAGCGTGTAGCTTGGAGGGATTGGGATTTTTTTAAGTGGAGCATGTCCAACAGCTCTGGGTTTGACATAGCTTTGTATGTTAGGCAGAGATTGCCTCTGAGTAGGTGATATGCGACGGAGTAAAGCTGGAGTGTTTTGAGACGATCTGCATAGGGCATCTGTTTGAGGCTGGTAATCCTCTTTGTGAGGTATTTCTGCGGCTTTTGTAGTTGTAGATGTCTTGTGAGGTACATACTAAAAGGGGCGTTGTACTCTATAATGGGTCTAAGGAGTGACAAGTAGAGGGGAACAATGACCTCTTTTTTCCTGGTTGAGAAACCTTTTGTGATGAGGTGTGCCACATAGAAGGAATTCCTGACTACTGTGGCAATGTGATTATCCAAGGGGAGAGACTACTGTCCACCTGTGTCCCAAGGTCTCTTATCACACTTTTGGTGTTAAGTAGACTACCGTCTATGTGGTAGTTCATGGGTACAGAGTTTTTACCAAAAGGGATGACAATGCACTTTTTGGCATTGAGCTTGAGGCCATGGCTTTGACACCAGGCATCTGTCTCAGTGAGGCCCTTTTGTAGGATGTCCACATCATTAGAAGTTTCGATTATGGCTCCTAGTTTGCAGTCATCTGCCAACTTTGTTAGCCAAAGACCTTCTGTGTTGGCCTGTATTTCTGAGAAGTAGATACCAAACAGGAGACGACCCAGGACTGAACCCTGTGGTACTCCACTTGTCACTGGTCGGAAGTCGGATTTGGAGTCTGCTACTTTCACAGTGTGAGTTTTGTCAGTGAGCCAGTTGGCAACCCATCTTGTGACATAGGGATTTATACCTAGTTTAGTGAGTTTATCTATAATTGCAGAGTGGGGGATGGTGTCAAAAGCTATGGTGAGATCTAGATAGGCTGTGTGAACCACCTTACCCTCATGTATGGCTTTGGTTACCGCTTCCAAGAAGTCTATCAGGTTTAGGAGACATGATCTGCCTTTTACAAACCCAAACTGGGTGGGGTCCAGAGTTTGGAGATTACCAGTGTCATTGTTTATAAATTCCATGATGATACGTTCCATAGCCTTGCAGACCAGGCTCATCAGGCTAATGGGACGGTAGTTCCAGGTGTCCGTGGTGGCTCCCCCTTTGTGGAGTGGGATAACCGTTGCTGTGCATCATTCAGTGGGCACAAAGCCTGAAGTTAGGCTGTGATTGAACATGGTACTTAGGTGGGGTGCCAGGAACAACTGCATTACTCAGAAGTGCTGGCTTACAATATAATAGAAATTAAAGTCAAATGATTTTATTCTTGTTTCTAGTTGTCATTTGTTGCTAAAAGACACTTGGCATGCAGTCACCTGCTTGGATCCTAAGGAAATATGCTTGTCTGCAAATTATTGTTGAACCGGCAGCCAAACTATACATTCAGTGCTCATACTCAGAATCACTTCAAAATGTTAGTTTGCATTTCAGTCTTTATATAACGTTCACAATTCCTGTAGTTTTTTTATTGTCTACATTGTGATTAACATTTCATAATAGCTTATACTCTAAAGTCTGTAAAAATAATTACACTGTCTTTAAATCTGTAAAAATAATTACACCGTCTTTACAAAATGTGTTGCACTGTATGATGAGGAAAGCGATAGTGTGCCAATTTTTAAATACTTTACTATACTATAAGCTTGGTTTCATCATTATTAATTGTGTGTTACAGCTCAAGTACTTGAACCTTCAGTAAAAAAAAACACTTTGGAGGGGCAACTAGAATTTCGCAAAAGGTGTAAAATGGGGTGAAAAGGTCCCCATTCAGCTTGATGAGACCATGATAGGAAGTGCAAATGTTCCCATTCAGCTTAATGGGGCAGTGGAGACAGAAATTCATTCTGCATATCTGAGACTGAGAGATTCCAATTCTGTAAGTGCTTCATACTGAGTGGATTATAATTTCAATGAGTGAGAAGTAGGGTATGACTTTGTAGGAAGTGAGACATGTTTTGAATTTACTACTCTGTTGAAAAAAACACAGAGTGAAAGGTTTGGTGCAGTTTTCTCATATTGCTTTGTTTTTCATATTGATTCTTGATATTTTAAGACTGGGCTGAATGAGTTTTATGAAAGGCCCAGTGGTCTTGTTGAGATATGTGCCAAGGATAATTAACATGTTTTGTTACGTGGGTGCTGGGCTATGTTTTTGAGGATAGTACCGCAGAAGACACTACCAAGGCATATGTACACCTGATGGCAGCTGGTTATTACAAGTATGTGTAACTTTTTAGTTTTAGCCAGTTTTCTAGTTTCAGCACTCAAATCTGTTTCTTTGAGCTCAGCACTTGTTCAGAACTCATTGTAAGCACTAAATAAGCTACAAATTACTACAGCACTCAACTTTCCTCACTTTTCTAGAGGAAAACAGTTTTTAGTACTTAATAAATAAGCACCTATCCAGGCATGTCTAATGGTCAGCTCCCAGTGTTTTCTCCTGTCTACCTGATGAATCTGGGCATCTTGGGGCAATGCAGCAATTGCCTCATGTACACAGACAACACTCTCCTCCTACCACCCAACACTACAACCTGTGAGAGATGCACTTGTATAACCAAACTAGAAGCAAAGCTGTCTTCACCCAAGACTGGACTTGCACCACACCACACTCATCACATAGTCCCTCAAAACCTTCACCACCAAAACACACACATAGAATCACAAAACGCACCTACATTCTTGGAGGCTCTCAAAAAAAATCTACCCAAGCAACAGGGACCTCCAAAGCAGAAACGCAAGCAACCTCCACCCCCCCAACACAACTCAAATGACATATAGCCCACAAACTCAGTGTGCCACTCAACCACAGTCCATAAGGCATAACAACGTACCTAACACTTTAGTCATTGGTGACTCTACATTCAGGCACACTGATGTTCCACTCACCAGGCTAAACAAGGAGAAAGTCACTGTCAGGTGCCAGGATCCACCACATAACGCATGCACTCAGGTCACTCCACAGCAAGTACAAATATGACTGTCATTGTCCATGTTGGTGTGAATGACCTGAGACGTACCTCCCTGGACTACATGAAAAAAGACATGGAGGAGCTTTCTGATCTTGTAGCCCAGGGCAGGTATGACCCTAGCCCTGAGTAACATCCTGCCATCACCCAGAATGATACCACAGTACAAGGGCAAAATGATTGACTTCAACAATTGGCTAAGCTTGTGGTGTCATTCTAAGGGGATCCAGTATCTGTCTGCCTGGAATGATATGATCGACAAACCACAAAGCTTTGCCAGAGATGGCCTGCACCTGTCGCCCTTGGAATTCTAGATCCTGGCTAAGGCTCTTGCCACCCCTATAGTGCCTTTTTTAGGCAAGATTCAAATGACAAATTCACCACCGTAACCGGTACAAGCAAGCAGAATCTGAGGGTAATGCTACTCAATGCTAGAAGTCTAAACCTCAAAATGCACTCACTCGAGGCACTCCTTAAAAGGGAGAACATCGACATCTGTGCAGTGACAGAGACCTGGTTCAAGGCTCCAGAGACCACCCCTGCATTACCAGGCTATAATTCATGCCAAACCTTTCGGCCACCTAACTTGGACCGAAGCACTAAAAGTGGAGGTGTGTCCATATTCATTAAGGATATCCACACCTCCAGACTAGTTGCTCAGCATAATGCATATGAGATTATCCAAGTGCAACTAACTCTGGGCAAGACCGCAATGCAAATTGTAGCTTGCTACAGATCCCCCACCATGCCCCAGGATTCCCACTCCTCATTTCTTGATACACTGGAAAATATTAGGGTGCAACCTAACACCCTAATAATGGGCGATTTCAACTACCCAACCATTAACTGGGAAAACTACTCATGTACCAACTGTTGTGCTCAATGTTTTCTGGAATTCATAAATTCCAATGCTTTGGATCAACTTATCCACACCCCCACCATGGGCAGCAGTATCCTAGACCTGGTCATTACCAACATGGGCAACTGGTGTTCCACACCAGAGGTCAATTCCTTGTTGGTCAGATCCGACCATAAGCAAATTACCCTAGACATCCACATCCCAGCCCCACCCCCCATTAGGGAAACCACCATAAAAAATTTCTCCAAAGTCAACTTCACACTTCTTAAGACAGAAGTGGCAAACCTCATGACACCCATGCTGACGGACAATAGAGATACGACTGATGAGTCGTATACATTTGCACTTTATAAGCACTTACATGAATGCATGGATCATGCAATACCTAACAGAACCAAGATACTGTCCAAAAAAAGGAAGCCAATCTGGTGGTCTCCTGCTATAAATAAACTCTACAACAGAAGAATGAAACTGTTGTAAAAAAAAAAAAAAGAGTAAAATCCCATGATTGGAGGAACTTCGTGGTCAGCCTCAGTAAGAAGCTGAGATCCCTCTTAAAATCCTCCAAAGTTAGTTACGAAAACAAAATCGCCACTGATTCTAAAGACAGCCATAAAACATTCTGTAGCTATGTCAAGAATCTCAATGGCAACACTCAGATCTGCTCTAAGTTATATCACAATGGCACTAAATATACAGAACCAACTGATATTGCCAGCATCCTGGCAGATAGGTTCAGTGCTAACTTTACCCCTCTCTCATCCCCTAAAGTGCCCATCTCTATACAGGAAGAATGCAAAGTACCTGTAATCACGGCTGCACAGGTAAAAAAACACACTCTCCAAAGCCAAGAACAAAGCATCCATGGGACCTGACAACATTCCAGGCTGCGTTCTATATGAACTACAGGACGAACTAGCACCCCACCTAAGTACAATGTTCAATCATAGCCTCACCTCAGGCTTTGTGCCCACTGAATGGCGCACAGCAACGGTTATCCCACTCCTCAAAAGGAGAGCCACCATGGACCCCGGGAACTACCACCCCATTAACCTGACGAGCCTGGTCTGCAAGGCTATGGAGCGTATCATCATGGAACTTATAAACAGTGACATTGGTAATCTCCAAACTCTGGACCCTACCCAGTTTGTAAAAGGTAGATCATGTCTCCTAAACCTGATAGACTTTTTTGAAGCGGTCACCAAAGCTGTAGATGAGGGTAAGGTGGTACACACAGCCTATCTAGATCTCGCCAAGGTTTTCGACACCCCCCCCCCCCACTCTGGAGTAATAGACAAACTCACTAAACTAGGTATAAATCCCTATGTCACAAGATGGGTTGCCAACTGGCACACTGACCGAACCCACACTGTGAAAGTAGCAGACTCTAAATCCAACTTCAGACCAGTGACAAGTGGAGTACCACAGGGTTCAGTCCTAGGTCCTCTCCTGTTTGGTATCTACTTCTCTGAAGTACAGGCTAACACAGAACGGCTTTGGCTAGCAAAGTTCGCAGATGACTGCAAACTAGGAGCCATAATCAAGTCTCCTAACAATGTGGATATCCTACAAAAGGGCCTCACTGAGACAGATGCCTGATGTTAAAGCCATGGCCTCAAGCTCAATGCCAAAAAGTGCATTGTCATCCCTTTTGGTAAAAACTCTGTAACCATGAACTACCACATAAGCGGTAATCTACTTAACACCGAAAGTGTGTTAAGAGACCGTGGGACACAGGTGGACAGTAGTCTCTTTGATAATCACATCTCCACAGTAGTCAGGAAATCCTTCTATGTGGCACACCTCATCACAAAAGGTTTCTCATCCAGGAAAAAAGAGGTCATTGTTCCCCTCTACTCATCACTCATTAGACCCTTTATAGAGTACAACGCCCCTTTTGGTATGTACCTCACAAGACATCTACAACAACTGGAAAGGCCACAGAAATACCTCACAAAGAGGATTACTGGCCTCAAACAGATGCCCTACGCAGACCGGTTCAAAAAACTCCAGCTATGTCGCATATCGCCTACTCATAGGCGATCTCTGCCTAACATACAAAGCTATGTCAAACCCAGAGCTGTTGGACATGCTCCATGTAAAGAAATCCCAATCCCTCTGAGCTGCACGCTCTAGGAACCTAAACCTTGTCACCACAATAAACAGAACATGCTGGAGGAAAAGATTCCTGTCTCAGAGACTTCCCATACGCTGGAACAAACTACCTATCTATATCAAACAAACCTCCTCATTAGCACTCATCAGGTGTTTCAGCTAAATGGCAATTTTGGACATTCAGAATTGCCATTTAGCTGAAACACCTGATATCCTTAAAAGGTAATTCACATATATCCCATGTTGCCTCTGATTCAAAAGGTTTAAGGTATCTCACACTGGAAATTCTAGCTTTGCTAGATTTTTCTTTTTGTGTTTTTAACCAATTGCTTTTCCCGTGTGACCTTTTTAAACTTTGTTTTGGCTTGTTAGTTGGGATATTTTGTAGACACCCTTAGGTTTATGGATATCAGTTGGGTATGACTACCCTCAGGGAGTCATACCCAGCTGGTATCCATAAACCTAAGAGTGTGTTTCCAAAAGTCAAACATTCCTCTTATGCTGTGCTGATGTTGCCATTCAAAGGCAGAAACATCCATGTCCACAGCTAGAGGGGTTTGGCTTTATTAGCCTGAAATTGTCCATAAAAAGACTTAAAAGTTAAAAAAAAAAAAAAAAAAAGTCATGGACATTCAGACTTGCCATTTAGCTGAAACACCTGATATCCTTAAAGGGTAATTTACGTATATTCTATGTTGCCTCTGATTCAAGACAGTTTTATGTAGTATTTTATAGTATTGGTTTTATTAGTTTGTTTTACAAGTTTACTATTTTAACTGTGAAACTGTGCCGCAAGTGGACAGTTATTTGAGTCTATATTAGAACACCGAACTTTCAAAATTTTGAGTATTCTAATATCGACCCGTTTTCAGTGAACGCTGAAAATATCGAAGGAACAGAAAACCAAATGTTTTCTTAGGGGAAAGAATTTGGTTGTCCGTTTCTGTTGCTTCGGTATTTTCAGCGCTGTGGTAGAAAGTTACGGGTCAGGTTCAGGTAAGTATGCAATTGTGTGGATGTGAGGGTTAGGGCGGGTTAGGTGGATTAGGGTTAGGGCATGGATCAGGTAAGTGTGCAATTGTGTGGATGTGAGGGTTAGGGCGGGGTAGGTGAGTTAGGGTTAGGGCGCGGGTGAGGTGACTGTGCAATAGTGACGGACCTTAGGTTTAGGGTTTAGGTTAAGGTAAGTGGATAGTTAGTGGTGTATGTATAGTTTAGTGTAGGGTTAGGTGTAAGAGTTTAGGTGTATGTGTGTGGATTGCTGTTTGTTTGGTGTGCTTGTGTTGTGTGTATATTTTGGAACAGCAAATTTTTTCCCTAGGAAAAAATAAGCTGTTCTGTATGTTCGATGTTTTAAATTTTCGATTAATAGGTTCGATATTAGAACACTCGAAATTTTGAAAGTTCGGTGTTCTAATATAGACCCGGTTATTCATATGTGAACAGATTTCTTGTCAGCCTTTCTTGCTTTCTTTTTACTTCAGCTCCATGTTTTATTTTAATGTTGTATGTTATAGTGGGTCATTTTGTTTTCTAAGAGTTGGGAATTAGCTAGGTTTGCTTACTCGTGTGTGTGTGTGTGTGTGTGTGTGTGTGTGTGTGTGTGTGTGTGTGTGTGTGTGTTTGCGCTCTGTGTAGAATGAGCATAGTCCCATCTTGTTTTTAAGGGTAATCGACAGGAATGAGTTTAACTGTAGCTTTTTGATGAAGTTCATGCAAGCTGTACAGTGGGACACTTAAAGGTACCTAGCTGCATAATATTAAAAATATATAAATCTGCTGAGTTGTATCAATGTGTCATGGCAAAATCCTTAGGTTCTCAGGCACTCTGTTAGAGAAGTACCTGGCAGGATGCGCAGTAGCAAATCCCGCCCTAACCACGCCTCCAGGCTGACAATTTTGTGGAATCTGCTGAGTAATCATTTCTGTCTCGAAATTAATATTGAATAGGATGTTCATCATGTTACCCTGCTGCAGTCATTACACTTGGGTTATCCTGTTGTCAGGCGGTCCCGCAGTCGGCTGGATTTCCAAGGTCTTGGTCCAACGTCGGTTGCTGTCGCCTCATCCCTGACGTCAGTGCGCCAGGGGTACATATACTGCAACCAACGCCAGTTTCTCCAGTCTTTCTTGCCGCGCGGTGCCCGAAGCAGAAGCAGTTCGCAAGTGCCGATCGGCCGACTCCTGAGATTTTTGTATTCGAGTTTCAGACCAAAGTCTTCTATAAAGCTAAGTACCCCGTTGGGGAAACTTTTCTTGCCTCAGACCGATGTCAGAAAAAGTTAACAATTGTATTTCTTGTGGGAAGCAAATACCTCATAAGGATTTTCATTCTTATTGTATACCCTGCTTAGGCCCTGATCACGACATCACTTCTTGTCGTTTTTGTGCTAGATTTAATAAACGCACTATTAAAAGATGATTTGATTTCGCACAACACTATTTTGGCAGAAAATTTAATTATAACATGCCATCGAAGCTACCGACTACTGGCGTGCACAAAAAGCACAGGGATAAGGATCGACAGCCCAGGCCTAAGCCCGATTCCGAGGCCTCGGTTGATCCGGTCTCCGGTTATCAGTGAGGCTCCGACGCAGCCTCTGACTACCGCAGTTGAGGAATCCGAGACCGCTACGGATATTTTGAGGGAATGTACTAGGCCGACGCAGCCTTTTACTTCAGGCCCTACCGACGACTTACCTCCCAAGGACACCGGTACTTCTGAAACACTTTCGCTTTCTGAAGGCGTTTTCAGACCGATGACTCTTACAGTTAAAACGTTTTCTAAACCGAAAACTCCTTCCAAATCGAATAAAGCTTCACTTCAGTCTCCTGTTCAAGGCCCTATGCCTAAGAAACAGATGCTCAAGATGGCTGAAGATCTGATTTCTCTTATCAGGGGTTCCCAGCCTCCTCCTGAAAAAAGGACTAGACAAGAGGAAGAATCTGCTTCCTCTGAACAACTGTCTATTTCTTTGGATTCCTCTGAAGACCAAGACTATTCCTTCTCTCCTTATGAAGATTCTGATGCTGAGGACTCTATTCCCTCAGCTTCTCCTCCAGAAGATTACTCTTTTGGGGAAACTTTACACACTATGAGGGAACATTTTCACTGGGAAGGTCAGGATTACTCTGACTCCAAGAAAAGGCTCAGAGAGTTTCTTTTACTCCCCCAACACAGACCTCTAGCCATCCCTCCTGTTTTGGACATTGTGGATGATGTTTACTTAGAATCCAGTTTCAACCCTGATTCTCTGCCTCCTGCCCCGGCCAAGCCTGACAGATACTACAGAGTACCTGATTCCCATAAATTCCTTTACAAAAGCCCAGTAGCTGACCCAGAGACTATCTCCCAGGGTCCCAAGGGGGCTAAGGCTTCCATGGCTAAAAATCCAGTACCTTCTGAAAGGGATTCAAGAGCACTAGACAGATGGGGGAAAAAGGTTTACACCTCAGCCACTTTAGCTATGAGAGCTCTAAACTGTTAGTTCCATATGCTTAAGTATCAGCAATTTCTGATCTCTCAGTTAAAACAAAAGATAACAACCCCTCCTCAACAATCTGAATTGAAAGAAGTACAGGATTTGTTGCACGCCACTGAGCAGGTGGGCAAACATACTTTACAATGTGGGTTTAATTCTTTGGAGGCCTCCTGCAGAGCAGCGGCCACTGGTTCAGTTATACGTAGGCATGCCTGGTTAAAGGAACAAAGTCTGCCTGAACATGTTAAAGCAAAACTACTGGATGCTCCCTTGCAGCAGGATGTTCTTTTTGGTGTTAAAGCAGAAGTTGTTTTAAAGAAAATGGAAGATAAGGCAAAATCAATGCCAAACAGTCAAAGATTTCCTACAGGTACAACCCCCTCGCTTCAGCAGAAACTGGCCAACCAAGAATTGTTCCTTTCCAGCCACTGACAGGCCTCAGAGGGGTAAATACAGGCGCCCAAGGGGCAGAGGACAACCACAAGCTCAGTATAGACCTCGCCGATGGACCACTCCAACCCAGAAGGGAGGAGAAGACAGGTCTCAAGCCACCAGAATGCAAACTCAATGACTTGCACCTCCACTGGCCAAACAAAGTTCTCTTGTCAGCCCCCCTGGGGGGAAAACTAGCATTATTTGTAGACAACTGGCACATGGTCACAAAGGACAAAAATGGGTCCTAGACATAATTTTACGAGGATACAGATTCCACTTTCACACCTTGCCAATAAAAAGAGGAATGCCAAACCTGCCACAAAATCAAAGGGCAGAGGCTCAAAACCAAATTACAGCTCTCATGGCCATGAGAGCCATTTAAAGGGTGCCAACTCAAGAGCAAGGCCAAGGATTTTACTCAAGACTATTCCTAGTACCCAGGAAAGAAAATGCTTGGAGACCAATTCTGGACCTTTCAATTCTAAACACTTACTTACAAGTTCCCAAATTCAAGATGCTAACACTACAGCAGCTACTTCCCATGTTGGAAAAGGAAGCATGGCTGGTAACGTTGGACCTCAAGGAGGCATACCTGCATGTCCCTATCAGACAAAGTTGCAGAAGATACCTCCATTTCATTGCAGCTTCAATGCATTAACAATTCTCTGCATTGCCCTTTGGCTTATCTACTGCGCCCAGAGTATTCACAAAATGCCTGGCACCAGTAATTGCATACTGCAGACAAAGAGGAATTCAAATATATCCATACCTGGACGACGGTCTCATCCAAGCAGAAAGAAAAGACATTCTCATACAACATCTGACATTTGTGAAGCATCTACTAAATTGTCTGGGGTACACAGTAAACGAAAAGAAGTCAAAACTAGTACCCTCACAAAAAATGACATTCCTGGGTGCCAGCTTGGACACAACGGCCCAGAAGGCTTATCTTACACCAGACAAGCAATTACAACTGACTCAATATTTCAAGACAATGGCAACAAAGACCCAATTAACTGCAAGAAAAATTCTGCAGGCTTTGGGCTTCATGGCATCTTGCATTCTGAGAATACCATTTGCAAAACTGCATATGAGGAAATTACAATGGTTCCTAAAAAGCGTATGGTCTCAACACAGCCACAGCTTGGACACAGTGATATCTCTCACTCCCCGCCTACAACAGGAATTTCTATGGTGGGCACAGGCATGTCACCTCAACAAGGGTCAGCCTTTCACCTTGCCCCCACCCAGGCAAACTATCACAACAGATGCTTCAGACTATGCCTGGGGGGCTCACATGGCAGGGCAATGCATTCAAGGCCTATGGACTGCAGAACAAAGAAAACTGCAAATAAACCAAAAAGAGATGCTAGCTGTACAGAAAGTGCTGACAGCCTTCAAGGATCTACTACAACCTGGACAACTGGCAATAAAGACGGACAACACCACAGTAATGTGGTACATAAACAAACAAGGGGGCACACATTCCTACCCTCTTTGCAGGCAAGCAATAATCTTATGGAACACAGCTCTGACCTACCAAGTCCAGTTACAAGCTCACTTCCTGCCAGGACAGAAAAACACATTGGCAGATGACCTAAGCAGAAACATCAAAGATCCCCACGAGTGGAAGCTAGACCCACAAATATTTGCAATGATAATTCAAAGATGGGGCCTACCAAATATAGACCTGTTTGCCAGTCCTCAAAATTACCAGCTGACAAAATTTTGTACAAGGACATTCCACCAGCAAGCTTGGAAAGTGGATGCTCTCTCCTTCAGTTGGAAAAACCTGACAGCATATGCCTTTCCACCATTACCTCTTCTCACAAAGGTTCTTTTGAAAGTCAAAAAGGAGAAACCTCGAATGATTCTCATAGCCCCAGACTGGCCATGCCAGCACTGGTACCCACTATTGAAGAATATGGATCACAGTCCACCATGGATATTGCCTCAAATACCTCATTTGCTCACACAGCAGGACAAGCAGATTCTACACAGCCAGATCAAAACCTTAAACCTGGCTGCATGGCAAATCATTTAAGCAGCCAACCAGCCCCTCTTTCACAAGCAGTACTGGATGTTATTCTAGAAGCCAGGAGGCCAAGCACCAGGAAGGCTTACTCGGACAAATGGAAAAAGGTTTTCAGCTTGGAACCAAGCTAAAGGCCTGGATACAACTCAGCCTCATATGCCTCACATTCTGCAGTATTTAGCTGAGATGTTGCATAAAGGACTTTCCTTCTCCTCTATTAAAATCCATGCTTCAGCTATTTCAGCTCACTTCGACACGAATCCACCTTTATTTTCAAATCCACTCCTCAGGCAGTTCCTCAGAGGGGCAAAAAACATTAGACCACCTAGAAGAGCTCCTACACCTACATGGGACCTCAACTTTGTTCTGGAAAAACTAACATTACTTCCCTTTGAACCAGCTTTTTCTGCAGACCTTCAGTTCCTATCTTGGAAGACTGCCCTGCTCCTGGCAATAACTTCTGCTAGGAGAGATTCAGAATTACAGGCACTTATGGCAGTGGAACCTTTCCTCATTTTTCATCAGGGCAGCGTTTCCCTACAAACTAATCCTTCCTTCATGCCTAAGGTGGTTTCCAGCGTAGCTTTAAATCAAACCATCCATCTACCCACTTTCTTCCCCAACCCACAGAACAAAGGGGAGAGACTCCTACATTCCTTGGACATTCACAGGCAGCTTCGATATTACTTGGATAAAACTAAAGCTTTCAGAAAAACTGACCAGCTCTTTGTTTCCTATGCTACAGCTTCTCAAGGGAGAGCCATTTCCAAGCAAACCATTTCTAAATGGATAGGCCATTGTATATGATTCTGCTATACCCATCATGGGAAACCAGTTCCTCCTACCATTAGATCCCACTCTACCAGGGCAACAGCTACCTCTACAGCCTTTCTCAGGGGGGTTCCTACCAAGGAAATTTTAGAAGCTGCAACTTGGAGTTCTGTACACACCTTCACCAAACATTATCACCTACCTCTTTATTCCAAGTCCAGGGCAGGCTTCGCCACTGCAGTTCTGCAGGGACTCATTGCCTCCTCTAACCCTCTATAATGCCTCCACCCTACCTTAGCTTTGGGACTCAACCCAAGTGTAATGACTGCAGCAGGGTAACACGATGAACATAGTACAGTTTTGTACCTACCATAAATGTAGATGTTCGAGTGTTCACCCTGCTGTAGTCCAGGTTACCCTCCCTCCAACCCCTCTGATCTACTGGCTAAACCTATGCTATGCCTTACTGATGTATTTGCTTATAGCTGAAGGGTTTTTGTGTCTGTACAGTGTTCTCACTTTTTGGTACTGATCTGGATCACCCTTTTGGGGGCACCTGACATCTGGGGCAAGAAAAACGGAAGAAAATGGCGTTGGTTGCAGTATATGTACCCCTGGCGCACTGACGTCAGGGATGAGGCGACAGCAACCGACGTCGGACCAAGACATTGAAATCCGGCCAACTGCGGGACCGCCTGATGACAGGATAACCCAAGTGTAATGACTGCAGCAGGGTGAACACTCGAACATCTACATTTATGGTAGGTACAAAACTGTACTTTCTGTTGGCACAATGACAGCACGGGAGTGGCTTTTTTGTTTTTATTTGTATGTTTTCTTAGTATTTTTTACACACATTTCAATCAGGCTGAGGTAATCTGCTCAGCACAGTATTTACATGTGTTGTAGGACCATCGCAAAATCCATGGTGTCCAAAACTTCTAAACAGGTTCTCAGTACAGTACAGTCAGTTACATTTCACTGGCTGAATGTGTTTTAAAAAATTAGGAGCAATGTAAAGAAGTGGGGATGGGGGTGAGGTGCAGCACCCCCACAAGGGGGTGCAGGGGGGCTTGCCCCCCTGAAAAAACAGACTAAATGTAATATTTACTTACTGGTTAACTGTGCACTGGATAGCCTTAGTACCATGCCTGCCAGTCATCAGGCATTTCCATGGCCATTTTCCCTGTCAGTCACTACAGACACACCCATATCTGCGCAGAACTGAGCACGAGGTACTTCTTTAATAGAATGCCGGTTCTCAGAGTTTCTTAGATGCTTTCTTTGCATAATACAGAGCAGCCAGGAGTCAGACAATCAGCCTAGGCAGTGGAAGACTGAATTTGCTACTTCCATTTGTTTGTGTAATTTGTGTGTCAAACTCCACAAATAAGCTGTTATTAATATGTTATTGTGGATATAATTGCATCACAGTACAGCTGAGTATGATGCAAGGGATTATAATTCTATTACCCTGATCATTATTGTCTTGTCATCTCACATCCATTTCGCAAATGCTTTTGGCTTCTTTGTTTCCATTTATTTACATTGCTGTTTGTGGGCGGGGGGCAGGCATTTGGAAAATGAGAGAGCAGATCATGGGTCAGGATGTGTTTATTTTTTCCTCAAACAAAACTTTCAAGATCACCACTTTTCCTTGGCACACTCTTGTCATACATTTGCTTTGCTTACCTTCCATAAAGTGTGTTACCTAGTACTCTACCACCACTGTAGGCCTGGGTGGATTTCCAGGTAACAAAGAGTTAATTTCCAAGCAGTGTGTGTGTGTGTGTGTGTGTGTGTGTGTGTGTGTGTGTGTGTGTGTGTGTGTGTGTGTGTGTGTGTGCTTCTCCAAGTGGAGGTAACATAACAGGTGTGTGTGATGGTAATGGCCTTTAAAAACCTAGCCATACACCCCGGCCCAAATTTGTCCCTGAGTACCTTGGGGATCTATTAGGAGTGGGGAGTATTTTAGTAAGGCAGTAGCTAAGAGACTAGTGGGGGGAATGTTAACTGAAGAACATTAAACTTACCGATTGCCTCTGTCCATGAGAGACATGTGAGCCAAACCAGGGTAAATTTCTGATTTCCCATCCGATGGTCAAAGTTTTATGTCAAAAGGGTCAGGGATGAACTCTGCTTCACATGGATAGGGTGCCTAGTCCATTCCATAACATGAGGATCCTTTGTGTCACAGATCTGTCCCTCCAGCATGTCTATTTCTGTCACAAATGAAGTTCATATACTTGAATCTAGTGATGTTCTTCGTATTTCACTGATGTTCATCGTGCATACAGCTGCAGTCATTACAGATGGGTTATCCTGCCATCAGGCGGGTCCTCGGTCGGCCGAATTCCAAAGTCTAGGTCCAGCGTCGGTTGTCGTCGCTTCTTCCCTGACGTCAGCGAAGCAGGGGTATAAAAGAGGCAGCCGACGCCATTTTCTCCAGTCTTTCTCGCCGCACGGTGCCCGAAGCAGAAGCAGTTCGCAAGTGCCGGTCGGCCAGCTCCTGAGATTTACGAAAGTATTTCAGCCGAAGTCTTCTTTAAAGCTAAGTACCCCGTTGGGGAAACTTTTCTTGCCTCAGACCGATGTCAGACAAAGTTAATAATTGCATTTCTTGTGGGAAGCAAATACCGCATAAGGATTGCCACTCTTTCTGTATACCTTGCTTAGGCCCAGACCACGACGTCTCGGCCTGACGTTTTTGTGCTAGGTTCAACAAGCGCACTATTAAGCGCCGGGTGGAGTTCGCCCTTCATTATTTTTGCAAAAAATTTAATTATATCATGTCGTCGGATTCACCAACACCAGTTTTGAGCAAAAGACGCAAAGATAAGGACCGACATCCGAGGTCCGCACCGAGTACTGAGACCACGCTTAGGCCGACTACCGGTTCTCCGGTTCTCAGTGAGGCGCCTACACAGCCCCTGAATACCGATGAAACTACATTACCGGTGACTTCAGTACCCGAGGTCGCAGGCTCCTCGGTTTCCATTCCTACTGCAGATACCGACACCACCCTTGGCGGGGAAACTCAAAATTTAGTCAGGCCTGCCACTTCTGAAGGCGTCTTCAGGCCTTCCACCTTCTTTATTAAATCCTTCACTAAATCTAAAGCAGCCATGAAAGCTAAAAAACAGGGTCCTCAGACCTCCTCTCAAGGACCCATGCCTAAAAAGCAAATGCTTAAAATGGCTGAGGATTTGATTACTCTCATCGGGGGCTCTCAACCCCCCTCTGACAAAAGACCTAGATTGGAGGAAGACTACCCTTCCTCAGACCAGGCTTCTATTACCTCAGAATACTCTGAGGACCAGGATTACACCTATTCCCCTTTTGAAGACTCTGATGTTGAGGAGTCTATTCCCTCGGTCTCCCCCCTGAGGACTACTCTTTTGGGGAAACCCTGCATATATTGAGGGAACACTTTCACTGGGAAGGCCAAGATTACTCAGATTCCAAGAAAAGGCTCAGGGAATTTCTATTGCTCCCCCAGCATAGGCCCCTCGCTATCCCTCCTGTTTTAAATATTTTGGATGATGTGTACACAGAAGCCAGCCTTAATCCAGATTCTTTACCTCCAGCCCCTGTTAAACCAGACAGGTATTACCGGGTTCCTGACTCCCACCAGTTCCTTTATAAAAGCCATAAAGGTTTATTATAATATAGATACATATGGTACCACTATTTGTGGCCATTGCAATATATGCAAATATGTGAAGTTATATTTTGAAAATATTAATGGAGTTATGTTTAAACCTAATAGTAATTTTTCTTGCAATTCTGTAGGTGTAATTTATTGCATTAGATGTCCGTGTAAATTGTATTATATAGGGGAGACAAAAAGAAAATTTAAAACTAGAATGCAAGAACATATTAGAGATATAAAAAGAGGAATATTAACTAGTCCAATTGCTTCTCATTTTATGGAGTGTCATAATAGTAATGTAGACATATTTGAATGTGTTCTTGAGAAAGTTTTTATTAAGAAAGGTGATGATAGGTTAATAAAAAATGTTTTGTTGTTTAAAGAAACTATTTATATTTTGAAATATAATACTATGTCACCAAATGGTTTAAATTTAGAAGTAAACTGGAAAAGTTTACTATAATTTTTATTAATAGTAGTTTTTCTGAATGTTAGATGTTTTCTCTTTATTTTTTTGTATTTTGATTGATTAATTTATGTAATTGCTTAATTAATTAGAGTATATATATGAGAGGGTGTATTTTGTAACTTGTACTCATTGAAGGCTATTGTGCTGAGGCGCTACTTCTGTGGAACTGGCGTTGTTTTTTGGCTGTTGCCTTCTTCTTTTTGTTGTTTGCAATTCTTGGTGTTATGGATACCAGTTCTTTGCTTAATACTCCAAGAGTTTTCAGAGAGAACTTTACTCCGCCAGTTAATGGCTTTACTACAGATATAAATGGTGGCAATGAAGGTGCTACAAATGCTTTATTTTTTACGGATGCTAACGGTCGCTCTGGTGGGTCCGATAATCTGTTTCCTGCGATGACAGCAGCTCCTGATACTGTTGTGAGATCGAAAGTTTCTAAGGAGGTTACTGGTGTGCTTCCCGCGATGATGGTGATTCATGAGGCTGTGGTTAGAGCGAATGCTCCTACGGATGTTCTGGGTCCTCCTGTATCTTCGGATATTCCTATAGGTAGCAGGTCTCGGTCTACAGGTACAGCTACTAATTTTCATCAAGTAAATCCTGGAGAGAATGTGGCACCTAATGGTAACATTACTTCAGAATATATTTTTAAATTTTTTCAAGAAAGACAGCAGAAATTTGTGAATCCTTTCGGCACCTTAGGTGGCTGTATTATTAACTCTACATTTCCACAAGACGTTCAGGACAATGTTAAAGAATTTGAAAAACTGTTATTTCGGGAAACACGTTGTCACTTCAACTTACTAGGTCTGAATAGGTATGTTGAACTTGACATTTCCCCACGGGGCTTAAGGGCTTTTAAAAGCCCGGCGACACCTTTTAATAATGCTGATAAAGATGATTTAGTGTTTAAAGACCGCTGGCTTTCGGCGGCTCATAATTGTGCAATGGAGTGGGTGAAGATACTTGTGGACAGAGAGCAATTGCTTTTACAAAAATTACAAAGGCAATTGCATGCCATGCATTCTAGATTATTAGTTGATATTGGTGTTGTCAAGGTCAATGATATTTTTATTAACTTAAAAGAAAACCTTAATAAGTATGAGACTGAACAAATACAATATAAATCAACAAAAATTAAAAGAGATATTAAAGACTATGATAATGGGCGAGCGTTTCTTTGGAAACGGAAACAATCTTCTCGCCCCTTTAAAAGACAAACAAATATTAGTAATAAAAAAACAGCTTTTTGTGTCATTTGCTTCTTCGGAAGGTTATGGTTAACTACGGACTCATGCTGATTTTCCTCCCCTTCCGGCTGCAACAGATTCTTTAGGTCATTAACAACGCTTTCGGAACAAAGGCAATAATTCCAAACGAGGAAATAAAAAGAAAGACTTTGGAACGGGTTCTTCGCCGGGTGAAGGACAATCTAAATAAGCATTTAAGAGGGGTAGATGGAACTGATTTTACGGACTCTGCTTTATTACAGGAGGTCCAATGTAGTGAATATTTCTGGCTGTAATATTTCCAACGAAGAAATATCTGTACTTAATCTGGGTCTTAAATTTATTCCTACTGTTTTTCCCAGACATCATTTACTTAAACACAAGACTTTTAAATTTGTTAGAAAACTTCATTTGAAATATTATTTCTCAAATGATAAAAAAGTCTCTTTACATGATGATTTTTGTTCTAATGTAGTTAATAGTGATTGTGATACTAGTGTGGACAGTTATTATTCTTGTCTTTCTGATGAAATGTTACCATCTATGTATTTTCAAGCATATTCCTTACTCAATACTGATGGTATTGATTTTCATAGCAAATTTATACCTCTATATAATAATTCTACCATTATTCATTTTTCTGAAATGGTACATTTCTCTATCCAAGAAATGATGACTTCAGCTAATAATGATCAATGGATGTATAATATGACGAAAAATGAATGGGATGCTTTGAAAAATCTATCAACTAGACATGATATTGTTATCAAACGGTCTGACAAAGGAAACAAAATAGTATTACTTAATCACAAACAATATTTAGAAATGTGTATGGAACATTTAAGTAACCCTTTAACATATGAAGTTAGTGATTTCAATAAATATTCTACAGCCATGAAAGAATGCACCTATTTACTTGATAAAGGTGTTAGATTAGGATATATTTCTAAAAATGACCTTGATAGAAAATTTTGTTTGGAAAATTGTAATTTAGCTACTTTCTATTGTCTCCCAAAACTGCACAAAAGCATGACAAACCCTCCAGGTCGTCCTATTGTTTCGGCAAGTAATTATTTCTGTCGGAATATGGGTATTGTCGTTCATAATTATTTGTTACCATATGTGCAGAAACTAGAGTCCTATATTAGAGACTCTTTTGATTTTTATTGATAAAATAAGTGAAGTTATTTGGACAGAAAATATGTTTTGGGTGAGTGTTGATGTTGTGAGTTTATATACAAACATCAAACACTCATATGGATTGCAAGCCTTATATTATTTTTTAGGTGATAACCCTACCACTCCATTTATAATGGACTTGACCTCCTTTTGCCTCTCCAATAATTTTTTCAGCTTCAATTAAGTTATTTACCATCAACTAAAAGGAACTGCTATGGGGGCATCTTTTGCCCCCATGTATGCAAACTTTTTATGGCCAAGTTTGAACTGGAATATGTATATACTAATACATTTTTTAGAAGTCATGTTTTGCTATACTACCGCTACATAGATGATTTGATTTTTCTTTGTAGCGGTGGTTATGAATATATTCATGAATTTTTTTCAGATTTAAATAATAATAGATATAATTTACATTTTGATGGCCTACAGTTTGGGAATAAAGTTCATTATTTGGATATTTTATTATCTGGAGAGGTAGGTAATCACATTCAAACTACTGTATATCGTAAATTTATTGATGGAAATCAATTCCTGTTTGGAACCAGTTGTCATCCTCCACATACCTTGTCTGCTTTACCTTATGGAGAAATTATTAGATTATCTAGATTGTGCAATAATGAATTAGATTTAGAAAAAAAATATTTATGATCGTATTGGTATGTTCTTAAAAAAAGGTTATAACATGGAAATATTAAATGCATCTATTAATAATTTATTAGATAAAGATAATTACAGTAATGTTAATAAATTAATGATTAATAGGAATAGAGATGATTTTATTTTCTCTCCATATGTTAATAAAGTTAATACTATTGGGGGGAATAATATTTAAAAGTTTCTGATCAAGAAATACAAGATATTTATTTTGTTACTATTTATAATGTATGTAGTAATAAAATTTGGGATATCATTAAATATTTTTGGAAATTTTTGATTTTAGATAAAAATCTTTATAAACTTTTTCCAAATATTCCTAAAATATCTTTCAAAAGAGGTCAAAATTTATCTGATAAATTGATAAAAGCTTATTATATTTCTCCTGCTGATGAGGTTTATTATAATATAGATACATATGGTACCACTATTTGTGGCCATTGCAATATATGCAAATATGTGAAGTTATATTTTGAAAGTATTAATGGAGTTATGTTTAAACCTAATAGTAATTTTTCTTGCAATTCTGTAGGTGTAATTTATTGTATTAGATGTCCGTGTAAATTGTATTATATAGGGGAGACAAAAAGAAAATTTAAAACTAGAATGCAAGAACATATTAGAGATATAAAAAGAGGAATATTAGCTAGTCCAATTGCTTCTCATTTTATGGAGTGTCATAATAGTAATGTAGACATATTTGAATGTTGTGTTCTTGAGAAAGTTTTTATTAAGAAAGGTGATGATAGGTTAATAAAAATGTTTTGTTGTTTAAAGAAACTATTTATATTTTGAAATATAATACTATGTCACCAAATGGTTTAAATTTAGAAGTAAACTGGAAAAGTTTACTATAATTTTTATTAATAGTAGTTTTTCTGAATGTTAGATGTTTTCTCTTTATTTTTTTGTATTTTGATTGATTAATTTATGTAATTGCTTAATTAATTAGAGTATATATATGAGAGGGTGTGTTTTGTAACTTGTACTCGTTGAAGGCTATTATGCCGAGGCGCTACTTCTGTGGAACTGGCATTGTTTTTTGGCTGTTGCCTTATTCTTTTTGTTGTTTGCGATCCTTTATAAAAGCCATACTGCTGACCCAGAAACTATTTCACAGGGTCCCAAGGGAATAAAGGCCTCTACTGCTAAAAATCCTTTACTTTCAGAGAGAGATTCCAGAGCATTAGAAAGGTGGGGGAAAAAGGTGTATACATCTGCCACTTTAACCATGAGGGCATTAAACTGTCAATTCCATATGTTAAAGTACCAACTGTTTTTGTTATCTTGAAAAGCAAAATGACACAAACAGAACAACCAGATTTGAAAGAGTTGCAGGATTTGTTGCATGGTGCAGAGCAGGTGGGTAAACATACATTGCAGTGTGGTTTTGATGCTTTAGAGGCCTCATGTAGAGCTGCGGTCATGGGGTCTGTTATACGTAGACATGCTTAGCTCAAAGAGCAAACCTTACCAGATCATGTCAAAGCAAAGTTATTAGATGCACCACTTCAAAAAGATGTATTGTTTGGTGTTAAAGCTGAGGAGGTACTAAATAAAATGGAGGAAAAAGCGAAATCAATGCAAACAGTGAAAGTTTTCCTGCAGAAACTGGCCTTCAAAAAATTGGTCCTTTCCAGCCACGGACAGACCTCAAAGGGGCAGATACAGACGCCCAAGGGGTAGAGGACAACCTCAAGGATCTTATAGAGCAAGACAATGGCAAGCACCAACCCCAAGAGGTGGAGAAGATAGATCACAGTCATTTAGAAAACAGACACAATGACTTCCCCCTATTCCTGCCAAGCAAAGCTTTAATGGCAGCACCTTTGGGCGGAAAACTGGCATTATTTTCAAAAAATTGGCATATTGTTACAAAAGACAAATGGATTCTGGACATTATAGACAGAGGCTACAGGTTCCACTTTCACACCCTTCCAAAAATGAGAGGCATGCCAAACCTGCCACAAAATCAAAGGGCAGAGGCTCAAAGACAAATTTCCGCTCTCATGGCCATGAAAGCGATTCAAGAGGTACCTACAGAAGAACAAGGTCAAGGTTTTTATTCCAGACTATTCCTGGTACCAAGGAAAGACAAAGATTGGAGACCTATCTTAGACCTATCCATACTAAACACATATCTACAGGTGCCAAAATTCAAGATGCTCACATTACAGCAGCTTCTTCCCATGCTGGGCAAGGAGTCTTGGCTGGTAACATTGGACCTCAAGGAGGCATACCTGCATGTCCCTATCAGGCAAGATTGCAGAAGATACCTCAGATTTCTTGCAGGTTCAACCCATTACCAATTCTCTGCATTGCTCTTTGGCTTATCTACTGCGCCCAGAGTGTTTATGAAATGCCTGGCATCAGTAATTACCTTTTGCAGACTACAAGGAATACAAATCTACCCATATCTGGACGACTGCCTGATCCAAGCGGACAGCAAGGACATTCTATTGCAGCATCTGGCGTTTGTAATAAAGCTGTTAAACTTCCTGGGATACACAGTGAACAAAAAGAAATCAAAACGAATACCTTCTCAACAGATAATTTTCCTCGGTGCCAGCTTAAATACAACCACCCAGATGGCCCACCTCACGCCAGACAAACAAGGGCAACTGTCTCAATACTTCAGCAAAATGGCAACTTTCACCAGGCTAACTGCAAGGAAAATCCTGTAGGCTCTGGGATTCATGGCATCTTGCAAACTACTAATCCCATGTGCAAAGCTGCATATGAGGAAACTACAATGGTACCTAAAAAAACTTATGGTCTCAACACAGCCACAGCTTGGAAACAATTATACCACTCATTCCATGCCTTCAAAAGGAATTTTTGTGGTGGGCTCAAGCATGCCAAAGAAACACAGGTCTCCCTTTCTGTGTACCTCAAGCAACTCAAATCATCACAACAGACGCCTCAGACTACGCCTGGGGAGCACACATGGCAGATCAGTGCATTCAGGGAAAATTGTCCCAAAAAGAGAAGCACCTACACATCAACCAAAAGGAGATGCTAGCCGTGCACAATGCTCTTATGACCTTCAAAGACCTTCTGCATCCAGGCCTGTTATTGATAAGGACAGACAACACCACAGTCATGTGGTACATAAACAGGGGGGAACTCATTCATACCCCCTGTGCAGGCAAGCCATGACCCTATGGAACACAGCACTGGAATTGCAAATTCAACTACAGGCACAATTCCTGCCAGGGAAAGAAAACACACTGGCAGACAACCTAAGCAGAAATATGACAGATCCACACAAATGGATGTTGCATCCTCAAGTTTTCTCAGAGATAACTCGGGCATGGGGACAGCCAGACATAGATCTATTTGCTACCCACAGAAATTACCAGTTGAAAAAGTTTTGTTCAAGGACCTGTCATCCACAGGCCTGGAAAGTGGACGCACTCTCTTTCAATTGGACAACATTGACAGTCTATGCCTTCCCTCCTCTTCCTCTGCTGACAAAAGTTCTATTAAAAGCCAGAGCAGAGAGGCCACAAATGATTCTCATTGCTCCAGACTGGCCAAGACAACACTGGTATTCGCTCCTGAAGAGCCTGACACACCTCCCCACCATGGATCCTACCTCTAGTACCTCTTCTGTTGTCCCAGCACAACTACAAAACCCTTCACAGCCAGCTCAAAACCCTAAATCTAGCTGCATGGAGAATTCCTTAATTTCCCAACAGACTCTCCTCTCCAAGGAGATGCAGGATGTCATCTTGGAGACCAGAAGACCTTCTACTAGAAAAGCCTACTCCGCCAAATGGAAACGATTTTGTTCCTGGAATCAAGAAAGGGGCCAGAACCCATGGGTAATAAATATACCTCAAATTTTACAGTACCTAGCTGAGATGTTAAACAGTGGCCTTTCCTTCTCCTCCATCAAGATCCACGCTTCAGCCATTTCTGCACAATACAACACAGACCCTCCTTTATTCTCACATCTTCTCTTAAGGCAGTTCCTCAGAGGGGCAAAAAATATAAAACCCCCAAGGAAACCACCAGTTCCAGCTTGGGACCTCAACTTCATATTGAAAAAGATGACCCTGCCCCCCTTTGAGCCAGCTTCTTCAACAGAGCTACAATACTTGTCATGGAAAACAGCTTTCCTTCTGGCTATCACCTCAGCGTGCAGGGTTTCGGAACTACAGGCCCTCATGGCTGTGCAACCATTCATCATTTTCCATCAGGACAGAGTTTCCTTACGAACCAACCCTACCTTCATGCCAAAGGTAGTATCCAGTGTAGCTTTGAATCAGACTATCCACTTACCTACCTTTTATCCAAATCCACAGAACAAAGGGGAGAGACTACTACATTCCTTGGACATTCACAGACAACTTCGTTATTATTTGGACAGAACAAATCCATTCAGGAAATCTGAGCGACTCTTTGTGTCCTATGCTACAGGTGCTCAAGGAAAGGCTATTTCCAAACAGACAATTTCAAAATGGATAGCCCACTGCATACACTTTTGTTATTCATTTCATAGAAAATCTGTGCCTGCATACATCAGATCCCACTCCACCAGGGCCACAGCTACCTCTGCAGCTTTCCTCAGGGGGGTCCCTACCAAGGACATTTTGGAAGCAGTTACTTGGAGTTCAGTGCACACTTTCTCCAAGCACTACCACCTTCCACTATACTCAAAATCTAGAGCAGGCTTTGCCACAGCAGTCTTGCAGGGCATCCTCGCTCCTCCTAGTTCCACTTAGTGCCTACCACCCTTACTTAGCTTTTGTTCTTCCCATCTGTAATGACTGCAGCTGTATACACGATGACCATAGTACAGTTTTGTATCTACCATAAATGTAGATGTTCGAGTGCTCATACAGCTGCAGTCCAGGTTACCCCCCCCCCTCCATCCCCTCTTAGGACAGGCCTTTTGACGAACACTTTTATCATACAACCTATTTGGGGTATTCTTTTATGGTGTATTTGCTTGCAACTACTGTTTTTTGATTTATCTATATTGCATGTTTGCATAACATTATGTTTTGCCTTCCTTCTGGGGGCACCTGACATCTGGGGCAAGAAAAACTGAAGAAAATGGCGTCGGCTGCCTCTTTTATACCCCTGCTGCACTGACGTCAGGGAAGAAGCGACAACAACCGATGCCGGACCTAGACTTTGGAATTCGGCCGACCGAGGACCCGCCTGACGGCAGGATAACCCATCTGTAATGACTGCAGCTGTATGAGCACTCGAACATCTACATTTATGGTAGGTACAAAACTGTACTTTGCAGTCATTACATTTGGTTAATCTACTTGCAGGTTGCCCTCAGTCAGTCTGATTAACAAAGTCTTGGGTCCTGCGTCAGTTGCTGTCCCTTCTTCCACGACGTCAGGTCATCAGGGGTATAAAACATGCAGCCGGCGCCATTACATCCGTCTTTCTTGCCGTGCGGTGCCCAAAGCAGAAGCAGTTCGCAAGTGCCGGTCTCCTGAAATTTTCATGTTTGAGTTTCAGAACCGAAGTCTTCAACTTAAAGCTAAGTACCCCGTTGGGGAAACTTTTTCTTGCTCCTTACTGATGTCAGTAAAAGTTAATAATTCCATTACTTGTGGAAAGCAAATACCTCATAAAGATTTTCATTCGTACTGTATTCCTTGCCTAGGCCCTGACCACGATGTATCTTGCTGTCGTTTTTGTGCTTTATTTAATTAGCGCACTATCCGTCATCTGTATATTTTTGGCTCTAAATATTTCGGTTCTCTGTTTAATTATTCAGAAATGTCGTCGGTTAGCCATCTGACTACCGGGATTCTGAAAAAAACATAAAGATAAAGACAGAGACAGGCCACCGAGATCCAAAACTGCCGCCGGCGCTTCTCCTGGGCCAGTCGCCAGTTCGCTGGTACTCAGTGAGGCGCTTTTGCAGCCCCTGATACCTGCTACTTCTGATTTGCAGGTCTCTACTGAGACCCATTCGGAGTCCGGTATGCCGTGAGATACTTCAACTATGGAACCCACAGATGTCTCTACCTTGGATGGATCCGGAGCCACTGTGCAGGCACCGGCTTCTGCGGGTGTATTCAGGCCTACAGACTTGCATATTAAATCGACATCTCCTTCATTACTAAGGCCTAAATCTCGATCCATGTCTAAAAAAAACGACGCTCAGGCCCCTGTGCCCAAAAAACAAATGATAAAAATGGCTGAAGATCTAATAACTCTAATCAGGTGTAGTCAACCCCCCCTTCCTAAGAGGCCTAGGACTGAGCTTGATTACGAATCTTCTGATCAGGATTCTGTTTCTTCTGACTCTTCTGATGACCTGGATTTGTCCTTACCTACTTATGAGGATTCTAATGCAGAGGATTCTATTCCCTCTGCTTCCCCTCCTGAGGATTTTTCTTTTGGGGAAACTTTACATACTTTAAGGGAGCATTTTCATTGGGAAAGACAGGGATTTTCTGATTAAAAAAAGAGGCTTAGGGATATCCTTCTTCCACCTCAGCATAGACCTTTGGCCATACCTCCTGTACTAGACATTGTTGATGTTTTCTCGGAATCCAGTTTGGCCCCTGATTCCCTGCCTCCTGCTCCTAGTAAACCTGACTGATACTACAGGGTTCCCGAGTCCCACAAGTTCCTTTTCAAAATTCCTGTTGCAGATCCAGAGACTATTTCTCAGGGGCCCAAGGGCATTAAGGCTTCTACTGCTAAAAATCCTACCCCTCTGATAGAGACTCCAGGGCGCTGGATAGATGGGGTAAAAAGGTTTATACTTCTGCAACCTTGGCAATCAGAGCTTTAAACTCCCAGTTTCATATGTTAAAATATCAGCAACATGTTATTGGACTGCTTAAACAGAAAATGATGTTGATTCCTGACTTTGTGGAAAATAAAGACTTACAGGACTTAATGCATCCTGCTGAACAAGTTGGAAAACATACTTTGCAATGTGGTTTTGATTCTTTAGAGGCCTCTTGCAGGGCTGCTGTTACTGGGTCTGTGCTTAGAAGGCATGCTTGGCTTAAGGAACAATCTTTACCTGATCATGTTAAAGCTAAATTGTTGGATGCTCCTTTAAATCAGGACCGCCTATTTGGCAACAAGGCTGAAGAAGTTCTTAAAAAGATGGAAGATGAAGCTAAATCTATGCAGACTGTTAAAGATTTTTTACAAGTGCAACCTCCTAGATTTAGGCACTGGCTTACTGAGAATTGGTCCTTTCCAGTCCCTTCCAGGTCTTCTCAAGCCAAACCCAGACACAGCAAAAAACCCAGATTTCAGTCCCAGGGGACTCTCAGAACTAAGCAGTGGGGGGCCTCCACTTCTAAATTTGGAAATAAGACACCCCCCTATGGTAAACAGTCTCAATGACTTCCTTTTAAAATACCCAAGCACTTATCTTTTGACCGCCCCTTTGGGGGGAAAGATTGCTCTTCATGCAAAGAACTGGGAACTCATAACCCAGGAAAATGGGTTTTAAATATAGTGTCCCAGGGATACAGATTTCATTTCCACACGTTGCCACCACCAAATGGGTGGCCAGACCTGCCCCCAAATCAGTGGGCAGAGGCTCAAAAACAAGTACTTTCCCTCTTAAGAATGGTGGCTTTTCAACTGGTACCAGAAGAGGAAAAGGGACAAGGTTTCTAAAAAGACAAATCATGGCGTCCAATCCTGGATCTGTCTACTCTAAACACCTTTCTGGAGATTCCAAAATTCAATATGCTCACTCTTCACCAATTACTTCCTATGCTAGGCAAAGATGCCTGGGGTGCAACACTAGATTTAAAAGAAGCATACCTGCACATCTTAATCAGGGAATCTTGCAGAATAATACCTATGCTTCAAAGCAGGCTACACGCATTATCAGTTCTCTGCACTGCCCTTTGGCTTGTCTACTGTGCCCAGGTTATTCACAAAGTGCCTAGCTCAGTTATTGCATTTTGCATGCAAAGAAGTATTCAAATATACCCATACCTGGATGATTCTCTAATTCAGGCAGAAAGCCAGGGCATACTTTTGAATCCTCTGGCGTTTGTAAAAAAGGGTTCTAACTTGTCTGGGGTACACCATAAACTAAAAGAAATCACAACTGGTACCCTGTCAACAAATTACATTCCTGGGAACAAGCTTGAATACGACTTCCCAGATGGCTTACCTCACGCCAGAAAAACAAATTCATTTGGTAACCTATTTCAAACAAGTGGCCACAAAAACCCTGCTATCTGAAAGACAAATACCTCAAGCCTTGGGGTTCATGGCCTCCTGCATCCTTCTAATTCTATATGCAAGACTGCATATGAGGAAACTACAGTGGTATCCAAAAAGCCTATGGAGTCAACATTCTTACAGCCTGGAAACAATGATTTCTATCGTACCTTGCCTATGCTTAGAGTTCTCTGGTGGGCAGAGGCCTGCCACCAAAACAAGGGACTACCATTCACATTACCCCCTGCTGCCCAAACCCTAACAACAGATGCATCAGATTATGCATGGGGGGGGCTCACCTGGCAGGGAAGTGCATTCAGGGCAAATGGAACCCAAGTCAAATGCACCTATATATCAGTCAAAAAGAAATGTTTGCTGTACAGAATGCTCTGACAGCCTTCAAGGACTACATTCTTCCAGGACAACTAATGGTAAAGATGGACAACACCATGGTTGTGTGATACATAAGCAGGGGCTACACATTCCTACCCCCTCTGCAGACTAGCCATGGCATTGTGGAACACAGCCTTGAGCTACCAAGTGCACCTACAAGCTCAATTCCTGCCAGGAAAATTAAATACACTGGCAGACGGACTAAGCAGAAACCTCATGGACCCACACAAGTGGAAACTGGAACCAAGGATTTTCAACATGTTGACAAGCGAATGGGGGAGCCCAGACATAGATCTATTTTTCTCCCCCCAGAACTACCAAGTTGGACAAGTTTTGCACAAGGACTCCCCACAAGCAAGCCCAGACATAGATCTATTTTTCTCCCCCCAGAACTACCAATTGGACAAGTTTTGCACAAGGACTCCCCACAAACAAGCCTGGAAAGTGGATGCTCTGTCCTTCAGTCTAAGCCTTCCCCCCGCTGCCTCTGCTCTCCAAAGTTCTACTAAAAGTCAAACAGGACAAACCAAGGATGATCTTGATTGCTCCAGACTGGCCACACCAACACTGGTACCCCCTCCTGCGCAGTGTGTCGCAGATATCTGCATGGCACCTGCCTCAGACCCCTTCCCTGCTGTCCCAGCAGGAGAACCAAATTCTGCACCCTCAGCTTCCAACATTCAACCTTGCAGCCTGGCTAATCACTTTAATTCACCCTTATCATCTCTCAGCAAACCTGTGATGGATGTAATCTTAGAGGCAAGGAGACCTAGTACTAGAAAATCTTATGCTGAAAAATGGAAAAGAGTCTGTGCCTGGAGCCAATCTCAAAGGATGAGCACAGCAGTGTTCAATTTACCTCAGATTTTGCAGTACCTAACTGAGATGCTTCACAAAGGCCTGTCTTTTTCCTCCATTAAAATCCACGCCTCAGCCATTTCAGCTCATTATAACACAGAACGTCCCCTCTTCTTTCATCCTCTGCTCAAGTAGTGCCTCAGAGGGGCCAAAAACTTGAGACCACCCAGGAGAGCTCCAACCCCTGCCTGGAACCTTAACTTTGTATTGTAGAAACTCACTCTACCTCCTTTCAAGCCAGCTGCTACTGCAGGCTTAAAATTTCTCTCTTGGAAAACAGCTTTCCTTTTAGCAATCACTTCAGCTAGAAGGATATCTGAATTACAGGCCCTTATGGCAGTGGAGCCTTTCATCATCTTTCATGCGGACAGGGTGTCACTCAGGACCAATCCATCCTTCATGTCCAGTGTGGCTCTTAATCAGTCCATTCATTTGCCAACCTTCTTTGCCAATCCACAGAACAAAGGGGAACGGATTCTGCATTCCTTGGATGTGCGCAGACAACTTAGATTCTGCTTGGACAGGACTAAACCTCGAAGAAAATCTGCTGGTAGCATTTGCTGCAGGGGCAGAGGGGAAGGCTATTTCAAAACAAAACCATATGTTAAGTTGTCAATCTCGCCTTCATTCTTGCTGGATGGGTTCGGAGCCGATCCTCGGCTCCGACTCGGCACTTTCTTAGCTTGAGAACTCCTTTTACCAGCTCGAGGCAACCCTATATCCCATGATGCAAGGCGGGACTACCTCAGATCTCGTTTGCCGCTTAGCGAAAGAGGTCTCCTTTTTGCCAGCTGAGGTAAGTTGAATTTCAAAAAGCTTAGTCAGGGTTTTATATCTCCCTTGTTCCCTTTTTATAGTGTGTAGTATTTCTACAGCCCACCCTATTTCCCCATATAGTTAAAAACTTTTTGTTTTTATAAAAAGCTAAAGTTTAAAAAGAAATTTTCAGTTAGGCCTAGGCCCCCTTTCTTAATCCCTTCCTGTGTGTCTGTGTTTGTTGGGATTATTTGTGTGATTGTTTGGGGGGTGTGTGTGAGTTTTATTTCTTTGGACTATGTCTAAGGAAGGCAAGGTCTCAGGCTTCAAGAAGTGTGACTCGTGCTGTCAGAAAATGTCTCTGACAGACGGTCACACTTCTTGTGTGTACTGCCTGGGTTTTGCACCTGCAGGACTCCTGTGCTTTGTGTCACTCTTTTAGCCAGAGAGTCCTGCAGGAAAGGAGGAATAAATTGATCCTCCGTGGCTTACTAAAGCCAGAAGGTTCTCCCACTAAAACTGGGTCTTCTAAACCTTCTAAGCCTCCGAAGGTTCAGGCTACAGCTTCCAAGCCTTCTCCGGTGGCTCCGACTCCTTCGGAGTCGAGATCGGCTCCGGCTGGAGCCGATCTTTCTTCTTCTAGTATAGTAGTGTCGGTTCCGACACCCAATCTACTGTTGCCTTGTCGGCTCCGGCTGGAGCCGACATATTATCTAGCATCGGAGCCGAGAAGCCTTCGGCTCCATCTGGGACTCAGGGGACGTCGGCTCCGATGACTTCGTCCAAGAAGAGATCTCAGTCCCCTTCGTGGAGAGTATCCATTCGCCCGGGGTCTCCTCTTTGTCGGAGCGAGTCATCGGAGCCGATCTTCGAGATCTTCCAGGCTGTCTGACCACGATTTAGAGAGTGTGGTAAGCAGGCTGTTGAAGTCGCAGGCACTAGCCCAAATGCTCCATAGCCCGTCTCAGCAGACTTCGGCTATTGCTTTACCCCTTGAACTTCCTCCTCCGACTCCCCTCCAGAGTTCGGTGCCGGAGTTTCTCGGGACAGCGACCGTGTCGGGCGCCGAACCGATACATCCCTCTTCGGCTCCGCTGCCTCGCACCGATCTCTTCCATGAGACCTTCCTTGGAGGGATCCGGTCGTCGAGTTTCCCTTGTCGGCTCCGAGGGGGCTAGTGGCATCTGACCCTTGTCCGATCCCGCTCTCCCTCTCGGGGCTTCGGCTTTGGTAAGCTCGGCACCGACATCAGCCTCGGAGCCTTCCCTCTCAGTGGAGCCGGGAATTCCTATTTCCTCGGAATGGGAATATTCCGGCCTCCCAGGGAGGGGAGCCTTTGACGTGATGAGGAGTATCCTGGCACCTGAGCCAGGTCAACGGTCCATCCCTTTAGCTCCTCCCTCTTTGGTGCCTGTAGACGCCTCTTGCCAGCCTCTTGCTCCCAGGCCCAGGGATCCATCGCCCCAGGTTTCCCCATTGGGAATATCTTCCTCTTCCGAGGTTTCTCCTGATCCTGCAGGGGAACCTCCTCGGAAGAGGACGTGTAAGAGGAAACACACAGACTCCCCTGAGTCTACTACATCTGATACCGACTTAGATGAGTCGGAGGGTTCCCCTCGGTCCCCCTCTGAGGATGTCTCTTTTTCAGACATCCTTGAGCTCCTCAAACAGAGGGGGAATTGGCCCTCCATTGACCCCTCCGAGGATGAGTCGGTATACCTGGAGGCTTTTGGATCCCGACCCTCCACCTCCTGGGTGTCTCCGCCTTTCGACCCACTTATGCAGGTAGTGGCTCGGAAGGCGTGGGCAGCTCCAGATTCTGTGGAACCGGTTCCCAGGAGACCATCCAAGTTTATCACAGCCCCTGCAGACAAGCAGTTTCTTTCCAAGGGCGTCTCTGTGGATGCTATGGTGGTGGCGGCGGCCACCAAGAAGGAACTTGCGGATCCTTCAGTACCTGTCCATCCTCCTAACAAAGATTCTAGGACCATGGACAGGTATGGAAAGTGGATGTTTTCTTCAGCGACCTTTGCTGCGCCGCTGAACTACCTTTGTCACTTCACCAGGCTTCAAAGAGATATTCTCAAGGAACTAGGTGAAGCGGTCCAGGATCCTTCTGCTGCTGGGGCTCAAGAAAAGATTGCCTCACAGCTAGCAATCCTGAATTCCTTAACCAACTCCTCCATGCGGCTCATATCCTATGCAGCCGATGGAGCGAGCAGGGCCGCAGGCACAGGAGTGGCTCTTAGACGTCAAGCCTGGATGCGGCTTTGTAATTTTGCGGACCCCTTTAAGGCGTCCTTCACCAGCACCCCCTTTGACGGTTCGGCTTTGTTCAGACCTCAGGTGAAGGAAACCTTGACCAGGTGTGAGCAGGACGGCAAAACTCTTTCTGCCGTTGGAGTCCATTTTTCCACCCCTTCTAGACCCTACCCCAAGGGTCAGAAGGGAGGAAAGATGTGGTTCCGCAAAGCCCAAGGAGCAGCGCCGGACACACGTGGGCAGTTTACCCCCAGAGGCAGAGGGGGTAACAATAAACGCCGCCCTAGGGGCAGAGGGGGTCCTCAGAACCAGGGCAACAGGGAGTCTCTTCCTGAGAAGCCCTTTCAGCATCCCTGAGGTGTTGCCTGACTGTCCACCCTTGGAGGCAGTCGGGGGAAGGATTTCACTGTACCTAGTAGCCTGGCACTCCCTTTCACAAGATATGTGGGTACAGTCGATAATATCCGAGGGTTACAAAATCCCCTTCGAAAGGTATCCCGTACCTCATCAATCCCTTCCAGACATCTCACCCGGTCAAAGGGATTTGGCAGAACAGGAGGTTACAAAGCTCCTACAAAAAAGAGCCATCCAGACTGTTCCAGCAGACCAAGTAGGATCCGGCGTCTACTCCAGATTCTTTTTGGTCCCCAAAAGGACGGGAGATTGGAGACCTGTACTAGACCTAAGCAATCTAAACAGATTTGTCAAAAAGGCAAGATTCCGGATGGTCACGCTTCAGTCCATTTTACCCTTTCTGGGCAAGGACAACTGGATGTGCTCGATAGACCTTCAGGACGCGTACTATCACATAAAGATACACAGATGCTCCTGGAGGTTTCTCCGCTTTCGGCTAGGGACCAGTCATTATCAGTTCAGAGCCCTGCCCTTTGGCCTCACTTCAGCCCCCAGAGTGTTTACCAAATGCATGGCAGTGGTCGCAGCTCACCTGAGACGTCAGGGATTCCAGGTGTTTCCTTATTTGGACGACTGGCTCCTCTCCGCCACCACCAGGCATCAGCTTCTTCAGACCAGAGACTACACTCTGCAGCTTTGCAAAAGTTTGGGAATTTCAGTGAATTTCGAAAATCTTCTGCGGCCTTGCCAATCTATCACCTTTATAGGCAGAATTAAACACCGTCAAGTTGTCAGCCAGACTAACAAATCAGAGAATTCTGGACATCCAAAAATTGCTCAATATTATTGCAGAGCAGCAAAGTCAAAGCCAGATTGATTCTAAAAGTTCTAGGTCTTATGGCTGCGGCCATTGTTCTACCACTGGCTCGCTTCCACATGCGTCTACTACAGTGGATGTTATTCACTCAGTGGTCGTTCCACAGTCTTCCAATGAAACACGAAATCTTAGTCACACAATCGTGCAGAGCTCATCTGAACTGGTGGATATCTTCCCCTCTCCTTCACCAGGGCCGACCATTTGTTCCCCCTCCTCCGCTTGCCACAGTCACTACGGATGCCTCTCTGATCGGGTGGGGGGGGCATTATCAGGGCAGGATGGTCCACGGGACGTGGCAACCCATAGAATACCATCTGCACATAAATGTCCTGGAGATGAGAGCGGTGCTTTTAACGTTGCAAGCCCTCAACGACTTTCTTCCCATGGGTACTATTGCAGTGCAAACGGACAACATGTCCGTGGTCTGGTACATCAACAAGCAGGGCGGGACCAGGTCCTATCCTTTGTGTCGAGAAGCTCTCAGACTTTGGCAATGGGCAATCTCCTCTCATCGGTTTCTGATAGCAACGCACATCCCCGGCAGGTCCAACCTCTTGGCGGACAGGCTGAGCAGAGCCATTCTCATGCCTCACGAGTGGTCTCTCAATCAATCTATTGTGGACCTGATTTTTCTGAAGTGGGGCACACCTTGTTGCGATCTTTTTGCTACTCCCCAAAACAACAAGTGCCCCGACTTCTTCACCCTTTTTCCCCTACCAGGCCAACCCCTGAGAGACTCTCTAACCCAGGATTGGCCCCGGGGACTTTACGCCTTTCCTCCCTTTCCCTTGATTCCACAAGTCATTCAGAAAGCCACCGTTTTGAGGGCCAAGTTGATTCTCATTGCCCCTTACTGGCCTCGACAAGTTTGGTTCCCGACTCTGCATCGTCACCTCCTGGTGCGACCTTGGCATCTGGACCCAGTTCCAGATCTTTTGATCCACCAGTCGGGTCAACAGCACCGGGCCATTCATTCTCTCAACCTCACTGCTTGGTTGCTCCACTTCCTTCCCTAGCCAGGCTTCCTATGATCTCTGATCCTGTCAGAGATATTTTAGTAGCTTCTTTGAAGTCGTCCACCAGAACCGTGTATGCTAGCAAGTGGCGACGTTTTTCCCTTTGGGCAATCTCCAGGCACATTGACCCTTTTACTGCTCCTGTGCATTCTGTTTTACATTTCCTGGCTGAAGTTTCCCAGTCAGGATCTTCTTCTTCAACAGTCAAAGTTCAACTGGCGGCTATCTCCAAATATCTTGTTGGCTTACAAGATCATAACATTATGTCACATAGGCTATGCAAAGCCTTTCTGAGAGGAGTTTTTCTTCTGAAGCCGCCAATAAAACATCCTCCTCCACAATGGGATCTGAATTTAATGTTAGCATCCTTGATTTTACCACCCTTCGAACTGTCTGCCTCATGTTCCTTGAAGTTATTGACCTGGAAAACTATATTCTTACTGGCTGTCACTTCAGCAAGAAGGGTTTCCGAAATTCAAGCTCTCTGCATCCGTTCCCCTTATTTGTTTTTTCACAAGGACAGGGTATCCTTAAGAACGAACCCTTCCTTTCTCCCCAAAGTTGTTTCTCAAACTAATATTAATCAATCCATCGATCTACCAGTTTTTTTCCCAAATTAGTCTGACAGAGCTGAACAAAAGCTACATTTTTGGATGTCCATCGTCAGCTCAGGTGCTATTTGCATAGAACTAAACAATTCAGGAAATCGGACCAATTATTTGTCTCCTATGCAGAAAACAGGAAAGGTCTCCCAGTTTCTAAAGTGACCTTATCCAGATGGTTGTCTTCCACAATTTCTTATGCTTATTCGCTTAGAGGCAAGCAACTACCTTCTAAACCGAAAGCACTCTCAACCAGGAGTCTATCCACTTCTTCAGCCTTTCAGGATAAGACTACCCATTGATACCATTTGTGCAGCAGCTACTTGGGCCACTCCTCATACCTTTGTCTCTCATTACAAATTAGATTTGGCCTCCAGAGACAGAGCCAGTTTTGGTTCCACAGTTCTCAAGAGTCTGTTCCATTGAGCCACCCGGGATACAGGTGCTAGGGACGCGGTCCCATCCAGCAAGAATGAAGGCGAGATTGACAACTTAACATTTAGAAGTTATGTACGTACCATAACGTTCCATGTTAGTTGTCTTCTCTCGCCTTCTTTCTTGCGTCCCTCCCTCCTTCCCCCTAGCCTGGACAGATCTTGAAGAGTTTCCTCTTCTCAGGTTGTTCCCTCCTGAGTCTTCATTAGAAGTATCCTTTGTTAGGAATTGTTGTTTTCCTAGTTCTACTAGGTTTCTCCTTAGCAGGGTATGTTAGCTACCAAACGAGATCTGAGGTAGTCCCGCCTTGCATCATGGGATATAGGGTTGCCTCGAGCTGGTAAAAGGAGTTCTCAAGCTAAGAAAGTGCAGGAGCCGAGGATCGGCTCCGAACCCATCCAGCAAGAAAGAAGGCGAGAGAAGACAACTAACATGGAACGTTATGGTAGGTACATAACTTCTAATTCTAAATGGATAAGCCATTGCATTAATTTCTGCTATAAGCACCATGGAAAACCTATCCCCCAGGGGATCAGATCTCACTCCACCAGGGCTGCATCTACTTCTGCAGCCTTTCTCAGAGGTGTTCCTACCAGGGACATCCTAGAAGCTGCTACCTGGAGTTCTGTACATACTTTCACCAAGCATTATCATTTGCCAATTTTCTCTAAATCCAGAGCTGGCTTTGCCACTGCTGTCTTGCAGGCCTTATAGCTGGCCCTGATGCTATATAAACTCCTCCTCCCAACCTTAGCTTTGGGAATCTACCCAAATGTAATGACTGCAACAGTGAAACACGAAGAACATAGTATAGTTGTGTACACTTACCATAAATGTAGATGTTCAAGTGTATTCACTGTTGCAGTCTTAGATGTTCATCGTGTTACCCTGCTGCAGTCATCACACTAGGGTTATCCTGTCGTCAGGCAGTCCTGCAGTTGGCTGGAATTCCAAAGTCTTGGTCCGGCGTCGGTTGCTGTCGCTTCTTCCCTGACGTCAGTGCGCCAGGGGTATATATAATGCAACCGACGCCATTTTCTTCAGTCTTTCTTGCCGCGCGATGCCCGAAGCAGAAGCAGTTCGCAAGTGCCGGTCGGCCGACTACTGAGATTTTCGAATTCGAATTTCAAACCGAAGTCTTCTATAAAGCTAAGTACCCCGTTGGGGAAACTTTTCTTGCCTCAGACCGATGTCAGAAAAAGTTAACAATTGTATTTCTTGTGGGAAGCAAATACCTCCTAAGGATTTTCATTCTTATTGCATACCTTACCTAGGCCCAGACCACAACGTCACTAGTGTTGTTTTTGTGCTAGGTTTAATAAGCGTACTATTAAAAGATGCTTTGATTTCGCACGACACTACTTCGGTAGGAAACTTAACTACACCATGCCGTCGGAGCAACCGACTACCGGCGTGCACAAAAAATACAAGGATAAGGACAGACAGCCCAGACCTAAGCCAGATTCCGAGGCCTCGGCTGGACTGTTCTCCAGTCCTCAGTGAGGCTCCGACGCAGCCCCTGACTACCGCAGATCTGGAACCCGAGACAGCTTCGGAAATTTTGGCGGAATGTACCAGGCCAACGCAGCCATTTAGTTCAGGCCCTACCGACGACATTGCTGAAAATGATGTCGGTGCTGCAGAAACGCCATCGGTTTCTGAAGGTGTTTTCAGACCGACGACGCTCACCATTAAAATGTATTCTAAGACGAAGACTCCTATTAAATCTAAAAAGACTGCACTTCAGTCCCCTGTTCAAGGCCCCATGCCTAAGAAACAGATGCTCAAAATGGCTGAAGATTTGATCACTTTAATCAGGGGTTCCCAGCCCCCTCCTGACAAAAGGCCTAGACAAGAGGAAGATTATGCATCCTCTGAACAAGTGTCCATTTCTTCAGAATCCTCTGAGGAACAAGATTACTCCTTCTCTCCTTATGAAGATTCTGATGCTGAGGATTCCATTCCCTCAGCTTCTCCTCCTGAAGACTACTCCTTTGGCGAAACTTTACACACTATGAGGGAACATTTTCACTGGGAAGGTCAGGACTACTCTGACTCGAAGAAAAGGCTCAGAGAGTTTCTTTTACTCCCCCTACACAGACCACTTGCCATTCCACCAGTTTTAGACATTGTGGATGATGTTTACTTAGAATCCAGTTTTAACCCTGATTCTCTACCTCCTGCTCCGGCTAAGCCTGACAGATATTATAGAGTGCCTGATTCCCACAAATTTCTTTACAAAAGCCCTGTTGCTGACCCAGAGACAATCTCCCAGGGTCCCAAGGGGGCTAAGGCTTCTATGGCTAAAAATCCTGTACCTTCAGAGAGGGATTCCAGAGCACTAGACAGGTGGGGGGAAAAGGTTTACACCTCAGCCACTCTAGCTATGTGGGCACTAAATTGCCAATTTCACATGCTTAAGTATCAGCAATTTCTAATCTCTCAGTTAAAGCAAAGAATGACCACTCTCCCTCAACAATCTGAATTGAAAGAAATGCCGGATCTGTTGCATGCCACTGAACAGGTGGGCAAACATACCTTACAATGTGGGTTTGAGTCTTTGCAGGCCTCCTGCAGAGCAGCTGTCACTGGGTCTGTTATACGTAGGCATGCTTGGTTAAAGGAACAAACTCTACCTGATCATGTTAAAGCAAAACTTCTAGATGCTCCCTTACAGCAGGATGTTCTTTTTGGAGTTAAAGCAGAAGAAGTCTTTAAAGAAAATGGAGGATAAGGCAAAATCTATGCAGACAGTCAAAGATTTCCTACAGGTACAGCCCCCTCGCTTCAGCAGAAACTGGCCAACAAAAAATTGGTCCTTTCCAGCTACTGACAGACCACAGAGGGGTAAATACAGACGCCCAAGGGGCAGAGGACAACCACAAGCCCAGTACAAACCTCGCCAATGGGGCACTACAACACAGAAGGGAGGAGAAGGCAGGTCCTAATCTACCAGAAGGCAAACTCAATGACTTGCACCTCATCTGGCCAAGCAACACTCTCTTGGCAGCCCCCTTGGGAGGAAAACTCGCAATTTTTTCAGACAACTGGCACATTGTCACAAAGGACAAATGGGTCCTAGACATAATTTTACGAGAATACAGATTCCATTTTCACACCTTGCCAATGAAAAGAGGAATGCCAAACCTGCCACAAAATCAATGGGCAGAGGCACAAAAACAAGTTACAGCTCTCATGGACATGAGAGCCATTCAACTGGTACCTACTCAAGAGCAAGGTCAAGGATTTTACTCAAGACTCTTTCTAGTGCCAGCTTGAATACGACGGCCCAGAAGGCTTATCTGATGCCAGACAAACAACTACAACTGACTCAATATTTCAAAACAATGGCAACAAAGGCCCAATTAACTGCAAGAAAAATGCAGGCCTTGGGCTTCATGGCATCTTGCATACTACTAATACCATTTGCAAAGCTGCATATGAGGAAATTACAGTGGTACCTAAAAAGCGTATGGTCTCAACACAGCCACAGCTTGGACACAATGATATCTCTCATTCCCTGCCTACAACAGGAGTTTCTATGGTGGTCACAGGCATGTCACCTCAACAAGGGTCAGCCTTTCACCTTGCCCCCCAGCCAGGCAAACTATCACAACAGATGCATCAGATTATGCCTGGGGGCTCACATGGCAGGACAGTGCGTTCAAGGCGTATGGACTGCAGATCAAAGGAATCTGCACATCAATCAAAAAGAGGTGTTAGCTGTACAGAAAGCTCCGACAGCCTTCAAGGATCTATTACATCCAGGAAAACTGACAGTAAAGACGGACAACACCACAGTAATGTGGTACATAAACAAACAAGGGGGTACTCACTCCTACCCTCTGTGCAGGCAAGCAATGACCTTATGGAACACAGCTGTGCCTTACCAAGTTCATTTACAAGCCCAGTTCCTGCCAGGACAGAAGAATACATTGGCAGACGACCTCAGCAGAAACATCATGGATCTCCATGAGTGGAAACTAGATCCACAAGTATTTACAATGATAACTCAAAAATGGAGCCTTCCAGACATAGTTTTGAGGGCTGGCAAACAGGTCTATCAACTAACAAAATTTTGTACAAGGGCACTTCACCATCAGGCTTGGAAAGTGGACGCACTCTCTTTCAGTTGGAAAAACCTGACAGTATATGCCTTCCCTCCATTGCCTCTCCTCACAAAGATGCTTCTGAAAGTCAAAAAGGAGAGACCACGACTGATTCTCATAGCCCCAGACTGGCCACGCCAGCACTGGTACCCGCTATTGAGGAATATGGTCCACGGCCCACCACGGATATTACCACAAATTTCCCATTTACTCACACAACAAAACAATCAGATTCTTCACAGCCAGCTCAAAACCTTAAATCTGGCTGCATGGCAAATCAACTAAGCATCCAGCCAGCTCCTCTTTCCCAAGCAGTTATGGATGTTATTCTGGAAGCTAGGAGGCCAAGCACCAGGAAGGCTTATTCGGACAAATGGAAAAGGTTTTGTGCCTGGAACCAAGCTAAAGGCCAAGACACAATTCAGCCTCACATGCCTCACATTCTAGAGTATTTAACTGAGATGTTACACAAAGGACTTTCTTTCTCCTCCATTAAAATCCATGCTTCAGCTATTTCGGCCCACTACAACACGTATCCACCCTTATTTTCGCATCCACTTCTAAGGCAGTTCCCCAGAGGGGCAAAAAACATTAGACCACCCAGGAGAGCACCTACACCAACATGGGACCTCAATTTTGTTCTGGAAAAACTAACGCTACCTTCCTTTGAACCAGCTTTCTCTGCAGATCTTCAGTTCCTATCATGGAAGACTGCTCTGCTGCTAGCAATAACTTCAGCTAGAAGAGTCTCAGAGCTACAGGCACTAATGGCAGTGGAACCTTTCCTCATTTTTCATTAAGACAGAGCTTCTCTATGAACTAATCCTTCCTTTATGCCTAAGGTGGTTTCCAGTGTGGCTTTAAATCAAACCATCCACTTACCCACCTTCTTCCCAAATCCACAGAACAAGGGTGAGAGACTCCTGCATTCCTTGGACATTCACAGGCAACTTCGTTACTACTTGGACAAAACTAAGGCTTTCAGAAAATCTGACCAGCTCTTTGTAGCCTATGCTACAGCTTCTCAAGGGAAGGCTATATCAAAGCAAACCATTTCCAAATGGATAGGTCATTGCATAATGCTTTTGCTATACCCATCATGGAAAACCAGTTCCTGCTACCATTAGGCCCCACTCTACCAGGGCTACAGCTACTTCTACAGCCTTTCTCAGGGGGGTTTCAACCAAGGAGATTTTGGAAGCTGCAACTTGGAGTTCAGTACACACCTTTACCAAACACTATCACTTACCACTTTACTCTAAGACCAGGGCGGGCTTCGCCACTGCAGTTCTGCGGGGCCTTCTAGCCTCCTCTAACCCTCTATGATACCTCCACCCATCCTTAGCTTTGGGATTCAACCCAAGTGTGATGACTGCAGCAGGGTAACACGATGAACATAGTACAGTTTTGTACCTACCATAAATGTAGATGTTCGAGTGTACACCCTGCTGCAGTCCAGGTTACCCTCCCTCCATCCCCTTTGACCTACTGGCTAAATCTCTTCAATACCTTCCTGATGTATTTGCTTATAGCTGAAGGGATTTTGTGTTTGTGCAAGTTTACTCAATTTGGTACTAATTACTGACCACCTTTTTGGGGGCACCTGACATCTGGGGCAAGAAAAACAGAAGAAAATGGCGTCGGTTGCATTATATATACCCTTGGCGCACTGACGTCAGGGAAGAAGCGACAGCAACCGACGCCGGACCAAGACTTTGGAATTCCAGCCGACTGCGGGACCGCCTGACAACAGTGTGATGACTGCAGCAGGGTGTACACTCGAACATCTACATTTATGGTAGGTACAAAACTGTACTTTACCCTCCCTCCAGCCCCCTAACTTCTTCTGGCTGTACCTCTACTTTCCTTTACTATGCTTAAAAGCCTTTTTGGTGTATTTGCTTTTTGTTAGAGGTATACCTTTGTGTTTTTATGTTTATTTGCTCCGCATTAGAGGGCACCTGACATCTGGGGCAAGACAAACTGATGTAATGGCATCGGCTGTATGTTTTATACAACTGAGAACCTGACGTCATGGAAGAAGGGACAGCAACCAACGCAGGGCGCAAGACTTTGTTAATCAGGCCAACTGAGGGCAACCTGCAAGCAGATTACCCAAATGTAATGACTGCAACAGTGAATACACTCGAACATCTACATTTATGGTAAGTGTACACAACTGTACTTTTCTAGTGCTGTTTGTTTTCTGGATGTGCAAAAGATCCATCATTGCTGGATCTGAGAATGTCTTATTAGCCAGGCATAGATTGCCTCTCAGGAGCCTTTAGGATACAGACTACAGAGACAGAGGCTTTAGGCAATCTGTGTAGGACAGTGTATTCATGCCCTGGATTCTTGAGATGAGGAACCTTTGTGGGCTTTCCAACTGTTGCAGGTGCCATGGTTAGGTACATGCCAAAGGGGCTTTGTACTCAGTTATTGGTCTGATAAAGGTCGAGTAAAGTGGTACTATACGTTTCTTGGACCTGGACACCAGACCCTTTGATCTGGGTGACATACCTTTAACAATAAGTTGGGTGATGTAGGTTCATAGGATGATACTAGGCCATTGCTCCAGAGGCCCTTATAAGCCTAGCCAAGAATTTCACACATGTTCCCACAAAATGAGCATGTTTTCTTTGTCCAGCATGGACACAGGTGGGATCCCTGGAGTGTATTTTCTGTTTCCCACCCAGTCGTCCAGGTTCCTCTTAAAGAAGCTAGTGAGGTACTCTGCTTGATATGGAGAGGGAGTCTACTCCACAGATGGGGGAATCTTTGGGACACAAATCCATGACTACCGGATCGACTCTTAGGGGTGTTTCATCACTGTAGTAATTAACATGGGTAGACGGTTTCCCATAGGGAATTATAGTGCATTTCTTGATGATATGTTAAGTTGTCAATCTCGCCTTCATTCTTGCTGGATGGGTTCGGAGCCGATCCTCGGCTCCGACTCGGCACTTGCTTTAGCTTGAGAACTCCTTTTACCAGCTCGAGGCAACCCTATATCCCATGATGCAAGGCGGAACTACCTCAGATCTCGTTTGCCGCTTAGCGAAAGAGGTCTCCTTTGCCAGCTGAGGTAAGTAATTTTTTGTCAAAAAAAGCTTAGTTAGGGATTTATTTCCCCCTTGTTTCCACTTTCATAGTGTGTAGTGTGTTTACAGCCCACCCTATTCCCTTACAGTTCAAAACTTTTAAATTCCTTTGGTAATTGTATAAAAGTTAAGTTAGGCCTAGACCCCATTGGTTAATCCCTACCTGTGTGTCTGTGTTAGGGGATTAATTGTGTGTGTTTGTTGGGGTGTGTGTGTGACTTCTTCCTTAGAAATATGTCAAAGGAAGGCAAGGTCTCAGGCTTCAAGAAGTGTGACTCGTGCTGTCAGAAAATGTCTCTGACAGACGGTCACACTTCTTGTGTTTACTGCCTGGGGCCTTTGCACCTGCAGGACTCCTGTGCTTTGTGTCACTCTTTTAGCCAGAGAGTCCTGCAGGAACGGAGGAATAAGTTGATCCTCCGTGGCTTACCTAAGCCAGAAGGTTCTCTCTCTAAAACAGGGTCTGGTAAACCTTCTAAGCCACCGAAGGTTCAGGCTACAGTATCCAAGCCTCCTCCAGTGGCTCCGGCTCCGTCGGAGCCGAGATCGGCTCCGGCTGGAACCGATCTATCTGCTTCCAAAGTAGTGGGTTCGGCACCGATTGGTTCCGACACCCGGTCTACTGTGGCCTTGTCGGCTCCGGCTGGAGCCGACACCTTATCCAGTATCGGAGCCGAGAAACCTTCGGCTCCATCTGGAATTCAGGGGACTTCGGCTCCGATGACTTCGTCCCGAAAGAGATCTCGGTCCCCTTCGTTGCAGAGTATCCACTCGGCTCCGGGGTCTCCTCTTTTGTCGGAGCGGAGCCATCGGAGCCGATCTTCGAGATCTTCCAGGCTGTCTGACCACGACTTAGAGAGAGTGGTAAGCAGGCTGTTGAAGTCGCAGGCACTGGCCCAAATGCTCCATAGCTCGTCTCAGCAGACTTTGGCTATTGTTTCACCCCTTGAACTTCCTCCTCCAACTCCACACCAGAGTTCGGAGCCGGAGCTTCTCTGGACAGCGACTGTTTCGGCGCTGGAGCCGATACATCCTTTGGCTCCGTCGTCCTCGGCTCCGATCTCCTCCTTGAGGCCTCCCTTGGAGGGATCCGGTCGTCTGGTTTCCCTTGTCGGCTCCGAGGGGGCTAGTGGCATCGGACCCTTGTCCGACCCCGCTCTCCCTCTCGGGGCTTCGGCTTTGGTAAGCTCGGCACCGACATCGGCCTCGGAGCCTTCCCTCTCAGTGGAACCGGGAATTCCTGTATCCTCGGATCGGGGATATTCCGGTCTCCCGAGGAGGGGAGCCTTTGAGGTGATGAGGAGTGTCCTGGCTACTGAGCCAGGTCAACGGTCCATCCCTCTAGCTCCTCCCTCTTCGGTGCCTGTAGACACCTCTTGCCAGCCTCTTGCTCTCAGGCCCAGGGATCCATCGCCCCAGGCTTCACCATTGGGAATTTCCTCCTCTTCCGAAGTTTCTCCTGATCCGGCAGGTGAACCCCCTCGGAAGAGGACGTGTAAGAGGAAACACACAGACTCCCCCGAGTCTACTACATCTGATACCGACTTAGATGAGTCTGAGGGTTCCCCACGATCCCCCTCTGAGGATGTCTCCTTTTCAGACATCCTTGAGCTCCTCAAACAGAGGGGGAATTGGCCATCCATTGATCCCTCCGAGGATGAGTCGGTATACCTGGAGGCTTTTGGATCCCGACCCTCCACCTCCTGGGTGTCTCCGCCTTCGACCCACTTATGCAGGTAGTGGCTCGGAAGGCGGGCGCTCCAGATTCTGTGGAACCTGTCCCCAGGAGACCATCCAAGTTTATTACGGCCCCTACGGACAAACAGTTTCTTTCCAAGGGCGTCTCTGTGGATGCTATGGTGGTGGCGGCGGCCACTAAGAAGGAACTGGTGGATCCTTCATTACCTGTCCATCCTCCTAACAAGGATTCTAGGACCATGGACAGGTATGGAAAGCGGATGTTTTCTTCAGCGACCTTTGCTATGCGTTCACTGAACTACCTTTGTCACACTTCACCAGGCTTCAAAGAGATATTCTCAAGGAACTGGGTGAAGTGGTCCAGGATCCTTCTGCTGCTGGGGCTCAAGAAAAGATTGCCTCACAGCTAGCAATCCTGAATTCCTTATCCAACTCCTCCATGCGGCTCATATCCTATGCGGCCGATGGAGCGAGCAGGGCCGCAGGCACAGGAGTTGCTCTTAGACGCCAAGCCTGGATGCGGCTTTGTAATTTTGCGGACCCCTTTAAGGCGTCCTTCACTAATACCCCCTTTGATGGTTCGGCTTTGTTCGGACCTCAGGTGAAGGATACCTTGACCAGGTGTGAGCAGGACGGTAAAACTCTTTCTGCCGTTGGAGTCCATTTTTCCTCCCTTCTAGACCATATCCCAAGGGTCAGAAGGGAGGGAAGATGTGGTTCCATAAAGCCCAAGGAGCTACACCGGACACACGTGGTCAGTTTACCCCAGAGGCAGAGGGGTAACAATAATAGACGCCCTAGAGGCAGGGGGTCCTCAGAACCAGGGCAACAGGGAGTCTCTTCCTGAGAAGCCCTTTCAGCATCCCTGAGGTGTTGCCCGACTGTCCACCCTTGGAGGCAGTCGGGGAAGGATTTCGCTGTACCCAGTAGCCTGGCATTCCCTCTCACAAGATATGTGGGTACAGTCGATCATATCCGAGGGTTACAAAATCCCCTTCGAAGGTATCCCGACCTCAACAATCCCTTCCAGACATCTCACCCGGTCAAAGGGATTTGGCAGAACAGGAGGTTTCAAAGCTCCTAGGAAAAGAGCCGTCCAGACTGTGCCGGCAGACCAGGTAGGATCCGGCGTCTACTCGAGATTCTTTTGGTCCCCAAAAGGACGGGAGATTGAGACCAATATTAGACCTGAGCAGTCTAAACAGATTTGTCAAGAAGGCAAGATTCGGATGGTCACTCTTCAGTCCATTCTGCCCTTTCTGGGCAAGGACAACTGGATGTGCTCTATAGACCTTCAGGACGTGTACTATCACATAAAGATTCACAGGCGCCCAGAAGGTTTCTCCGCCGCTAGGGACCAGTCATTACCAATTCAGAGCCCTGCCCTTTGGCCTCACTTCAGCCCCAGAGTGTTTACCAAATGCATGGCAGTGGTCACAGCTCATCTGAGACGTCAAGGATTCCAGGTGTTTCCTTATTTGGACGACTGGCTCCTCTCCGCCACCACCAGGTGTCAGCTTCTTCAGACCAGGGACTACACTCTGCAGCTTTGCAGGAGTTTGGGAATTTCAGTAAATTTGAAAAATCTTCTCTGCCTTGCCAATCTCTCACCCTTATAGGCGCAGAATTAAACACCCGCAAAATGTTAGCCAGACTAACAGATCAAAGAATTCTGGACATCCAAAAATTTGTTCGGATTCTATTGCAGAGCAGCAAGGTCAAAGCCAGATTTATACTGAAGGTTCTAGGTCTTATGGCTGCGGCCATTGTTCTTCTACCACTGGCTCGCTTCCACATGCGTCTTCTGCAGTGGATGCTATTCACTCAGTGGTCGTACCACAGTCTCCCGATGAGGCACGAAATCTTAGTCACACAGTCGTGCAGAACTCATCTGAATTGGTGGATATCTTCCCCTCTTCTTCATCAGGGCCGACCCTTTGTTCCACCTCCTCCAGTTGCCACAGTCACTACGGATGCCTCTCTGATCGGGTGGGGGGGGCATTATCAGGGCAGGATGGTCCACGGGACGTGGCAACCCATAGAATACCATCTGCACATAAATGTCCTGGAGATGAGAGCGGTGCTTTTAACGTTGCAGGCCCTCAACGACTTTCTTCCCACGGGGACTATTGCAGTACAAACGGACAACATGTCCGTGGTCTGGTACATCAACAAGCAGGGCGGGACCAGGTCCTATCCGTTGTGTTGAGAAGCTCTCAGACTTTGGCAATGAGCAATCTCCTCTCATCGGTTTCTGATAGCAACGCACATCCCCGGCAGGTCCAACCTCTTGGCGGACAGGCTGAGCAGATCCATTCTGATGCCTCACGAGTGGTCTCTCAATCAATCTGTAGTGGATCAGATTTTTCTGAAGTGGGGCACTCATTGTTGCGATCTTTTTGCTACTCCTCAAAACAACAAGTGCCCCGATTGTTTCACCCTCTTTCCCCTTCCAGGCCAACCCCTGAGAGACTCTCTAACCCAGGATTGGCCCCGGGACTTCTGTACGCTTTTCCTCCTTTTCCCTTGATTCCACAAGTCATTCAGAAAGCCACCGTTTTGAGGGCCAAGTTGATTCTCATTGCCCCTTATTGGCCTCGACAAATTTGGTTTCCGTCTCTGCATCGTCACCTTCTGGTGCAGCCCTGGCATCTGGACCCAGTTCCGGATCTCTTGATCCACCAGTCGGGTCAGCAGCACCGGGCCATTCATTCTCTCAACCTCACTGCTTGGTTGCTCCACTTCCTTCCCTAGCCAGGCTACCGATGATCTCTGACTCAGAGACATCTTAGTGTCTTCTTTAAAGTCGTCCACTAGGACTGTTTATGCTAGCAAGTGGCGGCGTTTTCTATTTGGGCAAATTCCAGGAATATTGATCCCTTTACTGCTCCTGTACATTCTGTTTTAGATTTCCTGGCTGAGGTTTTTCATTCAGGATCCTCTTCATCTACAGTTAAAGTTCAACTGGCTGATATTTCCAAGTATCATGTTGGCTTGCATGACAATAACATTATGTCTCATAGATTATGCAAGGCCTTTCTGAGAGGAATTTTTCTCCTAAAGCCGCCTATAAAGCATCCTCCTCCGCAATGGGATCTAAACTTAATGTTGGCATCCTTGATGCTACCTCCCTTCGAACCGTCTGCTTCATGTTCTTTGAAGTTATTGACCTGGAAAACTATATTCTTACTGGCTGTCACTTCAGCAAGAAGGGTTTCCGAGATTCAAGCTCTCTGCATTCGTTCCCCTTACTTGGTTTTTCATAAGGACAGGGTATCCTTAAGAACGAACCCGTCCTTTCTCCCCAAAGTTGTGTCTCAAACCAATATTAACCAATCTATAGATCTACCAGTCTTTTTCCCAAACTGTTCCGACAGAGCTGAACAGAAGCTTCATTTTTTGGATGTCCATCGTCAGCTCAGGTACTATTTGCATAGAACTAAACAATTCAGGAAATCGGACCAATTATTTGTCTCCTATGCAGAAAACAGGATAGGTCTTCCAGTTTCTAAAGTGACCTTATCCAGATGGTTGACTTCCACCATTTCCTATGTGTACTCTCTCAGAGGCAAGCAGCTATCTTCTAAACCAAAAGCACACTCAACCAGGAGTCTATCCACTTCTGCAGCCTTTCAGGATAGACTACCCATTGATACCATTTGTGCAGCAGCTACTTGGGCCACGCCTCATACCTTTGTCTCTCATTACAAGTTAGACTTGGCCTCCAGAGACAGGGCCAGTTTTGGTTCCACAGTTCTCAAGAGTCTGTTCCATTGAGCCACCCGGGATACAGGTGCTAGGGACGCGGTCCCATCCAGCAAGAATGAAGGCGAGATTGACAACTTAACATTTAGAAGTTATGTACCTACCATAACGTTCCATGTTAGTTGTCTTCTCGCCTTCTTTCTTGCGTCCCTCCCTCCTTCCCCCTGGCCTGGACAGATCTTGAAGAGTTCCTATCAGGTTGTTTTCCTCCTGAGCCTTCATATGAGGACTCTTATTATGAACTTGTTTTCCTAATTATGTTAGGTTAGTCCTTAGCAGGGTAGGTTAGCTACCAAATGAGATCTGAGGTAGTTCCGCCTTGCATCATGGGATATAGGGTTGCCTCGAGCTGGTAAAAGGAGTTCTCAAGCTAAAGCAAGTGCCGAGTCAGAGCCGAGGATCGGCTCCGAACCCATCCAGCAAGAAAGAAGGCGAGAGAAGACAACTAACATGGAACGTTATGGTAGGTACATAACTTCTAATTTTAAACTGTGGCATTGGCAACAGTCATTTGTCTGTGTTAGACCCTCTTGCAAGATGTTTTTTAATAGGGGGATTCTATGACAGCTCCCAATTTACAGTTGTCTCTGAACTTGGAGAGCCAAAGGCCTTTGACATTAATCTTGACTTCCAGGAAGTAGATGCCAAACAGGAAAGGTTCCAGCACGGAGCCCTGGGGTACTCTACTGTTGACTGGTCTCTTGGTGGAGGTGGTCTTGCCAATCCTGACTTTTTGGGTCTTGTCAGTGAGCCAGCCAGCAATCCTACAAGTTAATAGGGATGTATGCCTAATTTGGGGAGTTCATCAATAATGTCCAAGCAGGGTATTGTATCAAATCCCTTGGACAAGTCTCGGTATGCACTTTTTTATCCTCATTGTTGTTGCCATGGTGACCTTCTTGAAGAAATTAACCAGGTTTAGTAGGCAAAACCTTCTCTTAGGAAAGCCAAGCTGGGATGTGTCCAGTGCCTGTAGGTTGCCCATGTCCTTGTTGATCATTTCTATGATAATTTATTCCATGGCTTTGCATATTAGACATATCAGGCTCTTGGGTCTGCAGTTCCTGGGGTTGGTTGATGGTATCCTGTTATTTTTAATTATTTTATTTGTTTGACATTTGTTAATCCGGGTTGGTCCAACTGGGTTTAGGGCCCATTTTCAGTGGAGACCTGAGGAGAAAATCTCCAAACATGACAGCAATTTACATTAATAAAAAATATTTAAGATAGTACAATGAAACTTGCTTTTCAAGAGTTTAAAAACACAAAAAAGGACTACATGCACAAGGAAGAACTACATAAAGTTTATACAGACTAGTGTGTATATATTTACATAGAGATCTAACCAACAGAATATTAGAGTATAGTAAGTATATGCAGAGTATGGTAATGGTAGAAAGGGGCGGGATAGCTTGAAGGTGTATTAGGGAAAGCTTAGGTTGGGTCTTGACAAGGTCAGGTTTTGGACTTAAGTAGGAGTAGTATGATTTTCTTTTTTAAAGCGTGGAGGGTGGGAGATGAATGTTATGTTTTGTGGTAGTTTGTTCCAGGTACGGGCAACAGAGTATTTGTAGAGCAGTTTACCTACAGTTTTGGGTTGGTAGATGTCTAGTAGTTGCTGATTAGAGGTGCTTAGGGTCAGAGGTAGAGAATATATGTAGGCAAAGGAATAGAGTGCTCAACAAGAGGAAGGTTTGTAGAGAATGGAGTGTAATATTTGGAATTGTGATAGTAGAAGTTTTTGGGGAAGTTCAAGCCACTGGAGAAAGTTAAGGGTGAGGCAGTGATGTAAATTTTATGGGGAATTTGTAACAAATCAGGCTGTCTTATGGTAAGTTTGTGGTAGATTATTCAGGGTTGTGGTTTGAATGTTAGTAAGTACTGGGGCAGCATACAGAAGTGAGGGGAGGAGGAGTGCCTGTGCTAGTGAGTCTAGCATTAGGGGTTAGAAAATATCTGTTTCAATAAAGCAGACTTTGTTTTTGGTGAGTCTTTTTTTTTATGCATTGGAGTTATGTGCATGTTAAAATTGAGTTTGTCAATGATAACACCAAGGAGTTTTGTGTGGGTTTCAGGATTGGATAATTGCATTGTTAGAGGATGTAATAGTAAAGGTGGATTTATGCTGAGTGAGAGAACGAGGGAGAAAGAGCAGGAGTTTTGTCTTTTTGGGATTAAGGATAAGTAGGTAATCGGATAGCCATTTTTCAGTGGATAGAAAGGCATGCTGGATTAGGGTATTGAGTTCTGTAATATTGTTAGAAATGGAGATGAGAGTTGAGTCCATTGGCATATTGGATGAGGGAGGATTGTTTGCAAGAAGTATAGAGATCATTGGTGAAGACATTAAACAGAAGCGGACCTAAGATGGAGCCTTGAGGAACTCCTGTTGGGGCAAGAATGAATGGAGAGAAGGATGAGAGCCATTTAACAGATTGCTGCTTACAGGAAAGTAGCTGGAGAACCAGGCAAGGGAAGTGGAGGATTGATTGAGATTAGCAAGTTTGGTTACCAGTAGAGGGTGGGAGACTGTATCAAAAGCTTTGGAGAGGTCAAGGAAGAGACAAGCTATGAATTTATTGTTATCTAGGGCCTCAGCGATGGTATGAGTGAAGGATAGAAGGGCAGTATTAGTGCTATGGTTGGGGCAGAAACCACACTGAGTGGGAGTGAGAAGGTTGTGCTGGTGGAGGTGGTTAAGAAGCTATGAGTGAATGCATTTTTCAAGAATCTTAGACAGGGGGATAGGATGGTGATGGGTCAGTAGTTTGAAGGATCTTTAGAGTTTCCACCTTTATGCAGAGGGATAGTGAAGAAAGTGTTCCATAAAGTGGGAATGGTGGATTCAAGAATTGATCTATTGATTAGAATAGATACAGGATAGGTAATGGATTCAGCAGCAAGTTTTAGAAAGAAAGGGGGTAAGTTGTCAGTGGAGGGAGAGCAGGGTCTGAGCTTTAGAAGAAGTTTACTGATGTATGAAGTCGGAACAGGATGAAAGGAGAAAGGGTGTGTGTCTGGGGGGTTAGGAGGAGTAGCGAGAGAGGGTGTGCTGTAATTGGAAGGTATGAGTGTTTGGATTGTATCTATAAAGTGTTTACTGAGTAGGGTAGCAGTTTCCTGGGGGGTGTATTAGGGTAGAGACAGGGGTCTGAAGGACAGCCTGGAGATAAAAGTATTTTTTTCAGAGTAGACCAAAACTTTTGAGGGTTGGATTTACTGCTAAGCTGAGCAGAGTTATAATAGGACTTTTTGTCATTGTTAGTTTCTTTGCAAGATTCCTAAGCTGTCTATATTTGTGTAGTTGGGGCAGTTCTTTATTTTGCATCCATTCCAAGTACTAACTCTTTAGTGCATAAGGGACCTAGTTTCCTTGGAAAGCCAGGGAACATAGTTAGATTTAATCCGAGTCTTCCTAGAGGGAGCAAGGGAGTTTAGGGTATACAGGAAAATAGTATTGAACATGCTGACTGCTTCATTGAGAGGGATTTGTCTAAGGATTGACGAGTCCGTACTGGAAAGAGTGGAATTAAACTGGGATATATTAAAGTTAGAGAGGTTACGGCAAATTCTGTAAAGGTGTGGTTTGGGAGGTTGACTGGAGTGTCTGAAGACAGCTGTGGGGAGGTGATTGCTAAGGGAGTCTAGTAAGGTAGTGGGGTTATGGTACTGGTGGGGAGAGTTATTGAGAATCCAGTCAATTATGGAGCTGGATATTGAGTTTTTGAGAAGGCGGGTGGGGGAAGACATCAGTTGGTGGAAGCCATGTAGGTTGATACTGAGTTGAGGAGAGTCAGTAGTAAACTTGGACCAATCCAAGTTGACATCACCTGAGATGAGGGTTTCACAGGGTATATTTTGGGAAAACCAGCATAGGATGTCTTCTATAATGGACAAGTTATTCCTTGGGGGGGATACAGATGGAGACAACAGTGAACTTCTTATAAGAATTAAGGTGGCAGTTTAGAATAATAAGTTCAGCTGGGTGGAAGTTATGAATGGGTATGGAAAGGGGTGAAAGACTGAGACTATTGGAGTAGAGGATGTCTACACCACCTCCCTTTTTCTGGGATCTGTCAGATCGAAATATATTATAGCCAGGTGGGAGAATTTCATTATTAGAGATGTGAGGCTTAAGCCATGTTTCATATAGGCAGAGGATGACGGGGTGGTGGTATGGGCTATCCAGGTGTGGAATTCAGAGATTTTGTTAGTTAAGCTTTGGATATTAAGTGAGTATATAGAAATGTGCTTAGATAAGGATGTGTTTTTGTGTATGAGGATAGGGATGGTGAGAGGAGTTTGGAGAGGGGGATGTGGGTGGAGGATTGTGGGGGATTTGGTTGAGGGTAGTGGGAGAGGGACCAGGGTTGGGATGGATGTCCCCAGAGTTAAGTAAGTTTTTAGTGAGAAGAGCAGTTGTAGTTAAAGGTAAAGGAAGTTTGGGTAGTTTAGGTTTAGGTTTGCTGATAGGTGGGAGGATTAGAAATTGAGGTAGTTTGTGATAACATGTGGTAAAGAGGTTGAATAGAGATGGGGATATAATAAAGGAGGAAGTTGTTGGATGAGTAATATGGGTATAGGCGGTAGGAGAGCATATGAGTAAGTAGGAAAGGTGGGAGTGGTAGGAAGTGAGAGTGGAAAAGCGTATGAGGAGAGTAGTGGAGATAAGTAGGTGTTGCATGTTAGAGTAAGATAGTTAAGGGCAGGAAGTGATGTCGTTTGGGTTGGATTACTGTTGAGGTGGGAGTGGTTAGTGATAGGAAGTTGCTGATGGGTGGATAGTGAGAGAGGAAGGGGAGGGAGTGCTTTGTATAAAAGAAATTGAATTGGGGGTGGATGGGAATGGGGGTAGGGTAGGGCAGTGGAGAGAGCCTGAGCAAAGCAGGGCAAATGGAGCGGGGCTAGCCTGGTTGTTACCGAGGCAGGAATGCTGAAAAAAATCAGAAACCACACTGGGCTAGTGAGGCTAAGGTGAACATATACTGCTATTTCTAATGGTGTTAGTCAGGCTTAGTAGAAAAACTAATAGAAGTAGAGCACCAATTCCAAGGCCAGTTCTTTGGAACTGTGTACCTGAGCAGACAGGGCTGACAAGGCCAGTAGGCAATACAGCAGTTGAGAAAGTAAAGTAGGTAGACAGAGTAGTTCACTTTAGGTTACATTAGTTGATTTATTTATTTTATTTATTTTATTTTACATTTGTTGACCGGGATTGTCCGACTGAGCTGAAGAGCCCTTTTTCAGTGGAGGCTTGGGCAGAACAGCGCCAACATATTATACAATTGTATTATAAATTAGTGTTAAACAGCAATGTTACAGGATTATTACAAGGTATTAAGTAGCAATACAATGTTATACAGTATCTGATAAAGTCTCATTGTGAGATGAAAGTGCTTATATTTGGTGGTTGTTACTAATACATTTTGTGAGAAAATCATCCTACACTCTGATGGGAATCTATTTTTATTTTATTCAGTTGGATGTGACTATTTTATTGTGACAATGTTATACAGTGTCAGTAATCAGGAGTATAGCATAACTATTTCAAGATATATAAAAAGAAATATGTCATTAGGATGAGTATAGGTTTGGGGGTAAGTGGTTACAAAAACCCAGTTGTATCATAATGTAGTTGTTTGAAGGCAAGACAATTAAAATAGAATGTTTCTCGAGGTGATTTGCTTAATAGATTTTAGAAGACAGTAAAAAGATTAGTCAAGGAAGATGAGAGAGAGCTAGTGAGAAGAGTGAGTTAAGGACAGAAAGTAGATTAAGGTATGAGAAGTAGGAGATGTTTAAGGAGGGAGAGTGCAGTGGCAGGACCAGTGACTTTTAAAGTGCTCTTTGGTGGCTATCTTAAATTGTTTAGGATGTGTAAGGGTCCTGATTTCTAGTGGTAGCCTATTCCATGCAATAGTGGGGTGATAGCTGTACATGTTGCATCCATATTTAGACTTGGGTTTGTAGATTTGTAGTAGGTCTTGGTTAGAGCTTCGGAGAGGTCTGGACGGAGAATAATGGGAGATGAGGAGGATAGTGCTGAGCAGTAGTAAGGCTGGTATGGGATAGGATAGAATGGATTATCTGGAGCTGAGAGAGAAGAAGCTGTTGGGGTAATTCAAGCCAGTTCAGGTGTTTTAGAGAGAGACAGTGATGGGATTTGTAGGTTTGTTGGGCAACAAATCTAGCTACCTTGTTGTAGGTAGATTCGAGTTTAGTCAGGAGTGCTGAGTTAAGATTTGTGAGAATTTGAGAATTGTACATTAGACTGGGTAGAAGGTAGGTAAGAGAGAGAGAGAGTAATCTTGGCTTCAGAGGTAAAGAATTTCTTGTTACGGTAAAGGAGCCCTAGTTTTGAATGAGTCTTTTTGATACAATTATTAACATGCAAGTCAAATTTAAGCTGATTGTCGATGGTTATGCCTAAGAGCTTAGTACTGGATTCTACCTGAATGGGAGTGTTATTAAGGGACTGTATGGAGAAGGAGGGTTTAATATTGTTGAACTTTTTAGGTAGGAAGAGTAACAGCTTTGTTGTTTAGAGTTAAGGATGAGCTGGTTGCTGGAGAGCCATGTTTCAATTAAGTTAAAAAATGCCCGAGTAGCTGAGAAGAGCTTAGAGGGAGAGTTGGCTGTGGTGATGACTGTAGAGTCATCTGCGTATTGCACTAAAGATGACTGAGGACAGGAGGTATAGAGCTGATAAGCAAAGATATTACAAAGTAAAGGCCCTAGGAGAGACCCTTGAGGTACACCCATTTTTACAGGGAGATGAGGGGAGAGTGCAGAATGCCATCTCACTGATTGAGATCAATCAGTGAGGTAGCTGGAGAACCATGCAAGAGTATCAGAGGAGAACCTGAGGTAATGCAGTTTGTGCAGTAGAAGAGTGTGTGTGACAGTGTCGAAAGCTTTTGAGAGGTCCAAGAATAGGCAAGAAATAAGTTTATGGTCATCCATGGCTATAGAGACAGTGTTGAGGAAGGATAATAGAGCTATAGTGATGCTATGTTTGGGTCTGAAGCCATGTTGAGTGGGTGTAAGCAGATTTTCCTGTATTAGATGCTACATAACTTGTTTATGAATACATTTTACTAGTACTTTAGAGGGAGGGGAGAGGATAGTGATAGAGCTAAAGTTGGAGATATCAGAGGAGTTATCTCCTTTGTGTATAGATAGGGTGTAGCATTTTTTTACAGATTGAAGGGACTTTAGAATCAGAGATAGAGTGATTAATTAGGATAGATACAGGGAGAGCAAGAGAATCAGCTGCTAGTAGATGAAAAGTGGAAGGAATGTTGTCAGCTGATGCCGAGAATGGTTTTAATTTAGAAAGTAGAGTTTTGATGTAGCTAGTAGGTACAGGTTTGAGGGAGAAGGTATTTGAGGAGATGGTATTAGGAGTAGGTTCAGAAAAGTTGGAGATGTTAGTAATAGAGAAGTTTGGGTTTGGGTTCAGTAGCTTAGATATTGAATCGATAAAATAGGTATCGAAGATAGTGGCAGTTTCTTCAAATGTCTTGTCTGGGCATGGATTGGGGAGCTAAGATTACCGGGATGTAATATTTGGTTAATAGAGTTCCAGAATTTTTTAGGATTAGATTTTGGGGCTGTGGGAGGTTTGTTATAGAAGTCCTTTTTATCTTTGTTTGTGTTTTTTGACAGATTTCTAAGGTCTTTATATTTTTGTAAGTCTGCAGAGAGCTTAGTTTGTGACCATTTTTTCCATAATTTGTCTCTAGTTATCATAAGGGTATGAGTAGCTTTTGAAAGCCATGGCGATATGGTGGACTTACTTCGGACTTTGCGAGGGGGAGCAAGTGAGTTTAAGATGCTAAGGAAGGTGGAGTTGAAAGCTAGGACTGCTTCTAGTGGGAGTTGGGTAAGGAATTTCCAGTTTACTTTAGAGAGGAGGGCATTAAAGGTTTCTGGATGGAAGTTAGAGAGTTTACGACAAGTAATACATTTAGGAGGTTTTGAAAAGTGGGGAATGAACTTAAGCACTTTTATAGGGGAGTGATCACTCAGGGTGTTTGGTAGGGTTACAGCAGGGTTATGATATTTGGAAGGACTAGATACAAGTACCCAGTCAATAAGAGTACTAGATGTGTCAGAGTTGTTTGTATGGGTAGGTTGGGAGATTAGCTGTGTAAAGCCATATAAATCAATACGAGTATTAGAGTTTTGATTACTGAGAGTTAACCAGTTAATGTTGACATCCCCAAGAAGGATAGTTTCATTGGGGATGTGTTGAGAAAAGTATGAAAGAATATGTTCGAGCAGAGCAATGTTGTCTCATGGAGGAATATAGATGGCTGCTACTGTGATAGTGGTGTGGTCATTTATGTTAAGGTTAGCTTTAAGTAGTTCAGCAGGAGAAAAGGATGGGATAGGTTTCATAATACTTGTAATGGTGAGGTGGTTGGAGTAGAGGATGGCTACTGTTTTGGTGATCTATCCAGAGTATATTATAACCAGGGGGAGAATGTCTTTATCAGAGGTTTGGCGTTAGGGTGATGACATCAGGGGTGTGGAAGGCTATCCAGGCATGGATTTCACTAACTTTGTTTAGAATACTATGGGCATTCATAGAGTAAAAGGAAATATGTTTGTTAGGAGAGGATGAGTTTAAGTTGGGAGAGGTAAAGTTATGCATGGTGGGGTGATGGATGGACCCAGGATTTAGATGTATGCCTCCTGATAAAAGTAAGACTACATGATGTTGTTAAAGTTTGAAGTTAAATGGGTTGTAAGTCAAGTACTTAATCTTGGTTTTAGATGCTAGAGAGTGAGGGGGAGGAAGTTTGATTTTAGGCAGAGGGATGTTCATGGAAAAGATGGAGGAGGAGATTGTAATGGAGTACTGCATAGATGAGAAGCAGTTAGTATGGGGATTAGTGGGATCTCTATGGACAGGTGGTAATGGAGTAGTACAAGATGCAAGAATGAGAAGGAGAAGTAATGGAGGTAAGAGGAAAATAGAGAGGGGTTGCAAAAGCCATGGCCTAAGGTGGGGAAGTAGGATTGGGATGGAGTGAGGAAGTGGGTAAGGGACTAGGAAAAGTAAGTTGTTGGACCTGTTAGAGATGTTAGAGTTGAGTAGGTATGTACCCTTTAGGTAATAGCCTTTTTGTGTAAAGGGATGATAGTTGCAGTCCACCATTCAAGTGGTACATAACCTGTTTTGAGGCTGTAGTTGAAGAGTGCCTCGAGTGGTCCTGATAGGTCATGTTTTAGACTATTCAGGAGGCAACCAGGGGATATTATTGAGGCCCAGTGAGTCAGTGTTTTTGGGCTTAATGTGTGCCACCAGAACCTGATCCCTGCTAATAGTTGGGGGAGCATGCTAGTAGAGATTTAACAGGGGGTAGCTTGGGGGGGGGGGAGTGGGGATGAAGTTTAAGGTGTATTGAGTCACTAGATTTGCTGTGTCTCCCTGATCAGTGAAGGCTTAGGGAATTTGGAATTTCCCCAATGTACTGCAGTCTCAGTTGTTTTATATAATTAACAGGATGTCTGGGATGTATGGTACCACACTCGGGGGGCATAGTGGGCCTTCCCCTGCCTACAAAATGAATGTTTTACATATAGGTTCATTGGCGTGTAAGAGCTAAGAACCACAAGAGCCTTTCTAAGCCTAGCCACACATCCCAGATCTCTGACATGTTCTGGTACACTAGATAAGTATAAGCGGAGGCTTGGGAAATGAAGCATTTAAAAGCAGGGGTCTGGGAGATGAACCATTTACAGGCTCCCTGTGTCCATTAGGGAGAAAGGTGACAAACTAGGGATGAATTTCTTGTTCCTCATCCAACTGTCCAGATTAAACGTGAATTTGGTTAGGGAGGAACTCTGCTTCACATGGATGTTCAGCCTGTTCCAGAGAAGGGGTAGTCTCTGGGAATGTTTAACTATTTGTACAGCATGTCCTATTTATATCACAGTCAAGGTTTAAGTCTTTAGAACAGGTAATTTTGGTACTGTTTGTTTTGCAAATATGCAGGAGGTCTTCCATGGTGGGGTCAACCATGCCTTGTATGCCAGGCATAGATCACCCTTCAACCGCCTGTAGGAGATAGAATATAGAGATGGGGCCTTGAGCTGGTCTGCAAAGAACATGGTACTTATACCCTGTATTCTTTTAGTAAGGAACCTGTGTGGAAGTTCCAGCTGTTGGATATGCCTGGTTCTGTATATACCGAAGGGGACATTGTACTCAATGATAGGTCTGATGAATGCTGAACACAGCGTAAAAGTGACCGCCTTGGACCTAGATAACATACCTTTGTTTTTAAGTTGCACAACATCGAAGGATTCCTCAGTACTGTAGACACATGATGGTCAAAGGCTAGATTACGGTTTGTGTGTCGCCACGTCCCTGACTACTGGGTGAACTCTTAGGGTGTGTTGTCAAGTTGATAGTTACCAGGGGTGTATGACTTTGGAAGGATACAGTTATGCATTTCTTGGTGTTTAGTTTTAGTCCATGACCCGTGATTAATTAAAGGGATCTGTATTTTACTGACACATAACATATGCTAACTGGACAGTGATAGAAAAGTATGCACCTGTGCAAACTTGAAGGGACATAGCATGAGATGGTTTTGATCATTTTTCATCCAAGCCTCTTGTTGAATTAACTTCAACTGAAGTCTAATGGTTCGATTTCTGTGTTAACAACCTTGAATGGCACATTGCCTTACAATGTGATGTTTCTCAGGTATAATTTATGTTCACAAATTGTTTTTCAGTTAAGGCCAGACAAGCTGAACTATTTCGTCAAGGAGACAAATTTGTTTCTTTAAGAAATATCTCAAAGAAGCACCACATTAACTTTTCTGACAGGTTTGGGTGTAGTATTGTTTTTCTGGCAGTCTCACGTCACATATGCACGCAGTAATACTTTTGAATTATGTCTGTACTACACTGTACACTATTAATGTTCAGTATACTGCTGTCATAACAAAGAGATGAAGTGCAACACAGTCTTAAAAGGCAAATCTTCATAATATCAGTCATACAAAATTCAGAAAAATAAAGTGGGAGGGGGTTAAGGGGCAGCCCCCCTTACAGACACTTGCCTTGTACTGTGGTAAACTTCAGTACAGTAGTGATTTTGAGTGATTACCATAACCAGAGATGCCTTATGTTAAATGAAAAAACGAATACTAGTAACATTAACACGTGACTTTATTTATTCAGCTATGTGAATAATCAGGTAAGAGGCACATGGTGAGTACTTTCACTAGTAACTGAAGAATGGTGAAATATTAATATTAAGCTGTAAGTTACACTGTGGATTAATTATCAGTTTTACCTTACTGTTATTTTAAACTTGTGGTACTGAAAGTATGTACATTTACTGGTGAGGGCATACCTCTCAAATTCTAAAATCAAGAAATCTGGACAAAGACATATAACTTGGGAGGGGGTGGCAAAGGCCCAAAATATGGGCAGTTTTTAAATATTGCTCTTGAAAACATAAAAGTTGATAGAATAACAGATTTTGCATTAGCATTAATTTTCTGAAGAGTATGAAGTCTGTAACTCAAACGACTGTCATTTTCTGACTTCAACCCTCAATGATTTACCAGTGATTTTCCAAAAAAACAAAATGTTATGAGAAGTAGCCCAAAAATACAAGGCAAAAATGTGGACATTATGCAAAAATCTGTACAGTTGAGAGGTATGGCTTACTCACCCTTATATGTGTACATTCAAGTGCCTGTAAGGGGGGATGTACTACTTTGTTAACTCCCCCTCCACTTAGTTCCTAGTAAAGGTCTGTATTTTAACACACTAGTTTTTCATTTATTAATACTGTACCTGTTCTCTTGATGTTGCTGGCATTTAGAGAGGTGCTGGAATGTCAGTCTTGTAAAGTATGCATGAGATGGGCAAAGTAGTGGTGGGGTTTGTTCCTGTGCATCTGATGTGGTACTTCTTTGAGATGCACCCTTATTTATTGATTGCTTTATGTTTATATGAGGAAACAAGCCCCCACCTAATGTAATGGGCTTTGCACCCAGTGAACCTAGCCAGTGTAAATAATTGCAAGGTTGTGCACAGTCCTATGTTAGGTTAAATTGTTGATTATAACCTATTCAGCTGAATGGGTCACTAAAAGTCATAACCTTTTGTGTTACAAAAGCACAAAAGTCTGTCCATCCTTTAGAATGTTGAGGGTTACAGTTATCAAGGTCCTTATGATATGTTATTAAGTTCTGACACTTCTTTGTCTCAATGCCTCTTTTCGGACAAATAATGAGATTTGTAAGTAGTCCAAGATCCATGAATCATATACCAACCACCTTCTCAATGAATTAGTGTTTCCTTATAAACCCTACACCACAAGATGCATGCCTTGTATCTTCAGACTGTCCTGTTTGCATAACTCTTCATATGTTGCCTGTTTCCATTGTGTAGCTTTCTTTGCAGTATTAAAAATATGCCCTACCAACTTCAACCTCTTTCTTCAACACTATACATATTAACTGCTTTTTATTCTGCTTTTATTTTGGTTTCTGATAGAAACAATGTGTAATATTTTCCTGCATCAGAACTGCCTACTACTTGTTAATGACATTAAGCCAATGTCTGCTGAAGTGCACACATTTAAAGGTGTTTTTTAGACAGCCATTGCTCACTTTTAGGGCACCAGATAATTTTACTCCTATGTCCATTTTATCTGATGTTGTCTGTCACCAAACAGCTATGTAATAATACACTGACATTTTCTTTGCAGAAAGCATTGTTGCATTTTCAGTTTTTTACAGGGACATTGGAAGGACTGTAAACTGTAAAAACAATTCAGCAGTTGCAGCTGAGAGGTGAAACCAGTGATCAGATCATTCCTGTAACAGGGTTTTATGCAGTGACTTCCTGTATTGGGTTCATAGGATCATAGGAAGTTACTATGCTATTGGTCCTTAGACCCTTATAATACTAGCCAAGAGTTTAGCCCATGTTTAGACAAGTCAGCACCCAAAGCCCCTGTCCTGCAGGGACACAGGTGGAATCCCATGGATGTATTTTCTGTTTCCTATCCAGTTATCCAGGTTGTGCTTAAAAAGGGATAATGAGGTAGTCTGCTTGACATGGAGAGGGAATCTTTTCCACAGATGGGGGAGTCTCTGGGACATAAATCTGTCCTGCCAACAAGTGCTATTGATGTCACAGACCAGGTTGAGGTTGCATGTGTGGGTTACTCGAGTGGAGCTTGACTTGCGGATATTCAGCAGTCCCATCAAGGTGAAGTCTGAGATTGCTTTGTATGCCAGACAGAGGTCACCTCTGAGGAATCTATATGAAACTGAGTAGAGGGACAGGGCATTTAGCCTATCTGTGTAGGGTAGATGTTTGAAGCCCTGGATTCTCCTGATGAGGAACCTCTGTGGTCTCTCCAGCAGCTGCATGTGTTTTGAGAGGTACATGCCGAGGGGGGTGCTGTACTCAATAATTCACCTTATAAGGGAAGAATACAGGGATGTTATGACCTCCTTGTCATCCCTGGATGAGATATCTTTTCCTATGAGGCGGGCCATGTAGAAAGTTTTCTGTACAACGGAAGCAGCATGGTGGTCAAAAGTCAGGTTGATATCAACCTGGGTGCCCAAATCCCTCATGACTGATTGCGTTCTTAGGACGTTGTTATTAATGTGATAATATCTGGGGTCGTCACTCTCCCCAAAGGGAATGATGAATTTTTGACATTCAACTTGAGGCCATGTTTCTAGCACCAGTCATTTGTTTGTGTGAGACCGTCTTGGAGGACGTCCACATCACTTGGGGAATTGATGACCACACCCAGCTTGCAGTCATTTGCAAACTTGGTCAGCCATAGCCCACTGGTTTTGGCCTGCACCTCAGAGAAGTATATCCCAAATAACAGAGGCCCCAAAACCAATCCCTGGGGTATGCTGCTCATTACGGGTCTACTACTTGAGGTGGCTTCCCCTATTTTGACTTGGTGGGTTCTATCAGTGAGTCAGTTTGCTACCCATCTGGTAACATATGGAGTGATGCCTAGTTGAGAGAGTTTGTCTGTTATGCCTGAGTGGGGAATAGTGTTGAAGGCTTTAACCAGGTCAAGGTAGGCAGTGTGTATTGTTTTGCACTCATCCATGGCTTTGGTGACTGTCTCAAAAAAGTCGACCAGATTTAACAGACAAGACATCCCCTTGACAAAGTCAAACTGTGTGGGGTCGAGTGTTTGGAGGTTGTCAGTGTCCCTGTTAATGAGGTCCATGATAATCCATTCCGCGGCCTTGCAGATCAGGCTAGTTAGGCTGATGGGTCTATAATTTCCCAGATCGGTAGGCGCTCCACCTTTGTGCAAAGTGATGACAGTGGCTGTCCTCCAGTTGACTGGGACAAAGCCAGTACTTTGGCTTTGGTTGAACAGGGTGACTGATGGTGCTGCAGGTTCATGCCTGAGTTCTTGTAGAATGCAGCCTGGGATGTTATCAGGTCCCAAGAAGACTGTATTCTTTTGCCTTTGAGAGGGCAGTGATGACCGGTTCCCTAGAGATAAGGGGAGGGGGTCAGGTACTGGGGATGTCCTGATTTACTGATGGGGGGACAGAGGGGTGACGTTTTTGCTGAATCTGTCAGCCAGTAGGTTGCCTATAGGTACAGCATTTGTGTAGTGGTGTCCTTGACCACCATTTCTGAACAGATCTGGTTGCCTTCTTTGAGACTGCAGACATATGTGAAGAAGGCCTTATGATTGTTTCTGGTACATGTGGCCAATTTTGGGTTAAATTTTTACTTGAAAATATATGGATTGTAATTTATAGTAAAACTATTTAATATTTAATTGCACTTTTGAAAGCAGTTAGCAGTCCTTACTTGTCTGTTTTTATGTAAGCAATAAGTTTGCAATAGTAATGCAGAGTTTCTCAATGTGTACCTATTTATAGTGATAACGATGTTGCAAGTTAGCAAGTGTTTTATGCCCCACTTGGTTTTAACTCTTTTTGACTTATTGTTTAATAGAAGGTTTTAGTCATGGGGAGGCAGTAATGGAGAATGGATTTGCCATATTACATACCAGACTGTATACATTCAAAACAGTGTAGTTATTACAGCAGAGCAGTGAAATTCCACTGCTCTTTTTGACAGGTGCTTAAGATCCCATGCACCTATGAGCTAACACCTCTTTGGCAAATGGGACTTAAGTTTAGCATATCATCTGAAGTGAGGCAGATTCAGGAGTGTATAACTCTCTTCTGCTGTACTGCAGTGCCATTAATGGGAAGTTAACCCAAGTACCTCGGGGAGTGAACCCACAACCTTTACATCGTGGATGTTCTTGGAGAGTATACAGTGGGGGTTTAAAGTGAAAGTGATGATACCTTTAAGATGTGCCTGCAAAGTATAGGATTTTTCCCAGCACAGTAGGAAGAATCCAAAGGAAGAGGGCATGGTGCAAGTGACTGACATGATGTTGCTTCACATAGCGTATCTAGACACTCACAACAGTAGATATGCAGAATTTTGTAGTTTAAGAAGTCTCAAAGTACAGCTGTTTCTCTTTAACAGGAATGACTTGATTTGATTGGAGCAGAGTGCCAGGATGCCACACCAATATGTAATTCACTTTATTGGAATAACGCTTACACATCGCTTACAGTTTTCCCTAGGTAGACACCCTAGAAATGCAAATGGGGTACACAGTTTGGGCTGAAAGTTGTCAATTGGCATGTGACTGTGTAGGGTATCCTTTTCATCATGTCAAAACAAGGACAAATGATTTATAAATGGATCTATATTGGTCTAGATGGCTGTTAGGCATAGCCTAAAAAAAAAATCAGTACTAGACATAGCTTACAAGCTGATGAAGCACCTGACAATTCTTTGGTAGCAGAGAGTGACAATCAAAAGGAAGAAAAGCACAGCATAGTATGATCATGAATAGTATGGATATTAGAGCATAGCTGCACTATCCCAAGTACTTTTATTATTTATTTGGTTCCGTATTACATCCTCGAAGACGCACTTACTCAAATACCTAAATGTCGACACGTCTTCATCGAATCGCATAAACATCGATCATCCTAAAGCGCGAAATCCGAAACATCGAATCGTCATGGTTGGCCCTCCTGTGGTATAGCTCCATAAGGTAAGTGTGCCATAGTTACGGACCTTAGGGTTAGGGTGCGGGTTAAGATAAGTGCATAGACGGTAATGTATGTGAGATTTAGTGTAGGGTTAAATGTAGGGTTTTGTTACGTGTATGTGTGTGGATTATGTACTTTGTTTGGGTATAGCTTGTTAAGGTAAGTGTGCGATAGTTATGGATCTTAGGGTTAGGGTGCGGGTTAAGGTAAGTGCATAGATGGTGATATATGCAAGATTTAGTGTAGGGTTAGAAGTAGGGTTTAGTTTATGCTTAGAAGTAGGGTTTTGGTTAGTGTATATATGTGTTTATTTAGTTTGTTTGGGTAGGTAGTATGTGGTGGGGTGGGACAACTATGACAGTTCGAGCTTTTTAATTTCGCGGTTTAGGGCATTCGGTGTATTCGCGGCTCGCGGAATATGTGTCTGTGTTTTTGTATTCGGTTACTAGGGCTTTCGAGCTTTCAATATAGACCCATTTATTTATGTACTTAGTGACATTTGATTAAAGAATATAACATTGTATAATCTCAGTAGTTCAGTCAAATGGAGGTACCCTTGTGTTTAACAACCCCCTATAACCAAGTGAGAACATAACCCTTGTACTGAAAAGAGAATTTTTGATTTGGAGGTAATAGGTAGTACAGTACTAATGAATGGTTACATTGCAGTACTGACCAGTATTATTTTACAGAACAGATTTCCAGTGTGTGCTACATATCTTCAGTAATGTAACATAGTGTTATCACATGTCCCACTTTATGCAGTACAGCCATATCTCTCAACCGCTTAGATCAAATAATCTGGACAAAGTCGTAAATAATGGAGGGGGTAGGGCCGATTTTTAAATATTGCTCTTACAAACCTAGAAAGTTGATAAAATAACAGGTTTTGCATCAACCTGAATTTTCTGAAGGATTGGCTGAAACTCAAATGTCTGTCATTATTTTCCATCTTAAATCTTTAATGACTTGCCGATAATTTGCTAGAAAAACGCAATTTAATGAAAAACAGACCAAATATAAGCAACAAAATTCTGGACATTCTTCAGAAATCTGTACGGTTGAGAAGTACGAGTACAGCCACTGCCTGGGCAGTGGCGTCCTGTGAAAAAACATCAAAAATGTCAAACGTCTGTGAATTTTAGGATAAAAATGTTTCCTACATTTATTTATTTATTTATTTTACATTTGTTGACCGGGCTAGTCTAACCGGATACATGTCCATTTTCAGTAGAGGCCCGAGGAGAAAAGCTCCACCACATAAAATGCTAAAGGAATAAAGTAGTGTTTTAATATATTACTAAAAAGTAATTGCAAAATTAAGTTGTTATAAAATAAACTCATTAGAGTCATATCAGTGAAACACAACAAAAAGTCTGACCTAAATTTCCATCAATACATGCATAAAAGCATTATCATGTCTTTAGAAACAGTTAAATATTTTATGAAACAGTATAAATCAATCAAATTCTAAAAAAAAAATAGCTTTTATTTTGGCAATAAACTGAAGCTAGTCCTTTGCACTGGTTGTAGATGTGGTTTGTCCTACAAAACCTCACATTTTCATAAAAAGTCCCACTTTGTGCACTTGGAGATATGGCAGCCCTACAGACACACTATATATAATCATGCAAAAGCAGTATATGAAGGCAGAAGACAATACACATACAAGGAAAAGTATTCATCTTATGTTGATTTGGCATGAAGGACAAGGCATTAGAGAGTATATGGTAGTGAACAGGGTAGGATACTAGTTAGGTCACTGCTCTGACGTTGCCATTATTTGGGTAAGTTAGAATGGCAACAACAGTTTGGAAAAATGTCATGTAGAACTAAAGGTTGTCAGACAGGGAATCAGCCACTTGACTCATGAGGACAAAAAACCCACACTGTATCATTTCAGCTACGTGTCTACAGATAACAGTGGAATCAGATAAAATGCATACAGTTGTAAGGTAGAAAGCGAATGAAAACTACTTAAGAACATATACAATGCAGACAGTAAGTCACCAGCATGCTGCATGTACAGCAGGAAATGAATGAGGAGAGCACAAAATAAAGTACAAAATTAAAGGAATGGATGAGTGTGTCTGCCATACCTCTTAACTATCCAGATTTTTGCAGAATGTCCAGATTTTCATCTGATATTTTTGGTCTGTTCCTCATAAAATTTGTGGTCTTCATCCAAATCACTGAAGGATCACTGTCACTAAATAATGACATACATTTGAGCTCAGACTTCTGATAATTCAGGAAATGCATGCTAACACAAACTATTTTATTCTAGCAGCTTTCGAAGTTTATATGAAGACTGTCTACTACTGTTTGTACCTTGTATCACAAATGTGCTTTTTTTACAGAGCTAGTAGCAGGTCAGAAAACCATCACAGTTGCCTAGTACTCAGGGATAAAAAAACAATAGGACACGGAGAAAAAAAAAGACTGTTTTTACTACTGTTTGAAACTTCCAGCATTCAGCTGCTTTCTACCAAAGCTAGGGCATTTGTGTCATAGACTCCTTGCACTTAGCTAGCATTCAGAAATCAGCACAAAATAAAATATGAAATGAAATTAACAGAAAATTCTTGTTTACCACTGTTTCAACTTTGCATTCCTCATATGCTTTTCTTCAGGGTATTAGCAAGTGAGGTCATAACATTCCTGAAAAGATAGTTTTATCTGAGGATAAAAGGCACAGTTGAAACTAATGAATGACTCCATGAGATGTTGAGTACAACTGCAATTTGAGATGAAATCTGGCTAACACCTCTGAAGCTTCCTGTAAGCACCCTCCCCCAACCCCCACATCCGAAGTTGGGACTTGCTCAGATAGCTAGACTGAAAATATAAACAAAGACAAGAATCAAAACAAAAAATCCCTGGGATTGTCCCTTTAAGGATATCTGCACCTCCAGGCTAGTTGCTCAACATAATGCATCCAAAATTATTCAAGTGCAACTAACACTGGGCAAGACTGCAATCCAGGCTGTAGCTTGTTACATATCCCCCGCCATGCCCCAGGATGCCCACTCCACGTTTCTTGATATGTTGGACACCAATAAGGTACAGCCCAATACCCTAATAATAGGAGATTTCAACTACCCCACCATCAACTGGGAAAACTACTCCTGCACTAACATATTTGCTCAACGTTTTCTGGTATTCATAAATTCCAATGCCCTGGATCAGCTTGTCCATACCCCCACCTGGGGCAGCAGTATCATGGACCTAGTCATTACCAATATGGGTAACTGATGCTCCACGCCAGTGGTCAACTCCTTGCTGGTCAGATCCAACCACAAGCTAATCACCCTAGACATCCATATCCAGCCCCCACCCCCCATTAAGGAAACCACCGTAAAAAACTTATCTAAAGCCAACTTCATGCTTCTTAAGACAGAAGTGGCAAACTTCACGACACCCATTCAGACGGGAAGCAGCAGTACGACTGCTGAGTCCTATACAAATGCACTGTATAAGCACATACACGAGTGCATGGGATCGTGCCATCCCCAACAGAACCAAGATGCTATTCTCCAAAAATAGCAAGCCAATCTGGTGGTCCCCTGCCATAAACAAACTCTACAAGAGAAGGAAGAAGCTGTTGCAAAAAAAAAAATAAAATCCCATGATTACAGGAACTCCCTGGTCAGCCTCAGCAAAAAGCTGAGATCCCTCATAAAATCTTCCAAAGCTATTTACGAAAATAAAATTGCCACTGACATCACCAACATCCTGGCTGACAGATTCAGTGCAAACTTTACCCCCACCCCCCAAAGGCCCCATCTCTATACCGGAATAATGCAAAGCCCCTGTAATCATGGATGCACAAGTAAAGACTGCACTCTCCAAAGCCAAGAACACAGCATCCATGGGACCAAACAACATCCCAGGCTGCATCCTACATGAGCTACAGAATGAGCTGGCACCTCACCTAAGTACCGTGTTCAGTCATAGCCTCACTTCAGGTTTTGTGCCTACTGATTGGCGCACAGCAATGGTTATCCCACTCCACAAAGGGGGTGCCACCCCTGACCCCGGGAACTACTACCTCATTAGCTTGATGAGCCTGGTTTGCAAGGCCATGGAATGTATCATCATGGAGCTTATAAACGAAGACATGGGTAACCTCCAAACTCTGGATCCCACTCAGTTTGGGATTGTAAAAGGTAGATCATGTCTCCGAAACCTGATTGACTTCTTTGAAGCAGTCACCAGAGCTGTGGACGAGGGTAGGGTGGTGCACACAGCCTATCTTGATCTCTCCAAGGCTTTCAACACCATCCCCCACTCCGGAATTATAGATAAACGCAATAGACTGGGCATAAATCCCTGTGTCACAAGATGGGTGGCCAACTGGCTCATTGACATAACCCACACAGTGAAAGTAGCCGACTCCAAATACGACTTCAGACCAGTGACAACTGGAGTACCACAGGGTCAAGTCCTGGGTCCTCTCCTGTTTGGTATTTACTTTTCAGAAGTCCAGGCTAATGCAGCAGGTCTTTGGCTAATGAAGTTTGCAGACAACTGCAAACTAGGAGCCATAATAGAATTGCCTAATGATGTGGACATTCTACAAAGGGACCTCACTGAGACTGATGCTTGGTGTCAAACTCATGGCCTCAAGCTCAATGCCAAGAAATGCATTGTCATCCCGTTTGGGAACAACACTGTACCCATGAACTACCACATAGGAGGTAGTCTACTAAGCACTGAAAGTGTGATAAAAGACCTTGGGACTCAGGTGGACAGTATCCTTTCCTTTGATAATCACATCATCACTATAGTCAGGAAATCCTTCTACAAGGCACACCTCATCACAAAGGGGTTCTCCTCCAGAAAAAAAGAGGTCATTGTTCCTCTCTACTCATCCTTCATCAGATCCATTATAGAGTACAACGCCACATTAGCATGTACATCGCAAGACACGTACAACAGCTGGAAAAGCCACAGAAATAACTCACTAAGAGGATTGTCAGCCTCAAACATAAACTATACACAGACAATCTCAAAAAACTCCAGCTCTACTCTGTTGCACATCGCCTACTCGGAGGTGACCGCTGCCTAACTTACAAAGCCATGTCAAACCCAGATCTTTCGGACATGTTACACTTAAAGAAATCCCATTCTGTTCGTGCCACACGCTCCAGGGACCTAAACCATGTCACCACAGTAAACAGAACATGCTGGAGGAATAGATTCCTGTCCCAGAGACTTCCCATGCTCTGGAACAAACTACCCATTCATGTCAAACAAAGCTCCTCATTGGCCCTCTTTAAGAAAATTCTTGACAATTGGATGGGAAGTAGGAAATTCTCACTATGGATCACTTCTGTGGCTCTGCTTGAGAGGGGCACAGGAAAATAAATTCTTGGGTGGCGAAAGCCAGGGAACCTTTTTGGCTAGGCTTATATAGGCCCTAGGGCTGATAGCCTAGTACCTACCTATGCATCTTATCTGTATGGAAGAAAATTCACTGTAGTGACAGATCACAATCCCCTAACATGGTTAAACACAGCCAGCCAGAAAAATGTCAAGTTTCGAAGATGGAGCCTAGGGTTGCAAGTATATATGTCAGTGCAGCACCGCAGTGGGAGTAGCAGTGCCAACGCAGATGGGCTCTCAAGGCAGGGAATGGGATAAGGTATACTCATACCTAACCCTCTCAAGCAACATTTCTCAAGTGTCACTTGAAAAACTAACTTGAGTTCTCCAGGGGGGAAGATATGTGAAGGCTGCCAGCCTAGCCAGATAGAATTTTGTAGATAATTCTGTCATTTGTAAATATTAATATAAGGCACAGGCTTGTTCCCTTAAATGTGAAAACACTGCATTGGATGTTGAACTGCAAAAAATGTAACAACAGTGCACTCTGCTGTATGAAAGCTGATAAGTCGAGCATTTCCTAACTCTCTTTGATCTCAGGGCTCGGAGCCGAGATGTCTGGATGAAGGAATTCTGGCTGTTGTTTTGAGACCAGAGTTAATTGCTAGAATTTGTATGTATAATGTCTTTTATTGCTCTGGCTTCCTGACCAGCAGCACGATCAAAAGGGCTATTAACCTCTGAGTTTCTGTTAGCCTGGGAAAACCAGAAAATTGTTAAGAATGATGTAATGTGAAGCAGCACTGTGTTATCAATTTAAGGAGAATCAGAGGGCATTTAGCATTTGTCTTAAGAACATCCAACTCCCCAGCACTCTGCCTGTGTTCTATAAGTAAATTTATTTTAGAACTGTCTTTTCTCTTAGATATAGCTAGGAACTAGGAAGATTAGATTATTTTTTTCTGTACTGATGTCAGAACTTTTCTACTGTATTATTTTAAGTATTTCTCTGTGATCTCTGAACTCTTGACTAGCACTGTGTAGTAAGAAGTATTGTCTTCTGTTTGTATTATTTATTAGAAAATATTGTTAAACCTTTCAACTGTGGCTTTTTTGTGTAGAGATAATTTAAGCTCTAAGAGTACATTGCATGTATTTAGTGATATTGTACGAAGCCACGCCAATAGCTTTGCTGTTCAGTCACACAATAATATTGCACAGTTTAATTGGACACCCTTTCATAAGGGTCTTTTAGTAGCTGATAAATATTAGTGGGTGGTGCCAAGTGGTACTACCATATAGTCTGGGTAAAAGGAGCTGGAGAACCTGTGCCAGCCTTCCACAGGAGTGTCTGTGTGGTTGAAACCAGCCCTAGACTGACTGTGATTTCTGTGTGCTGTTAAGGAAAATAGTACTTTACTGTGTGTGTATTTATTATCCTTTCCTTATATGGATGCCCCTCACTGCTATTGGTGGTGAGGATTGAGACTCCTTTATTGCTGGGCCAGTGCACGGGCATCACAACTTCTACTACAGTTCCTAACTAAGGTTATCCTGACCATTTCGAGTGGGGTAGTCAAACTGTTAATATACAGTATGTAGAGTAATCGGATCTCATCATACGAGTCCTGGTACATGAACCCCAGTATTAAATTATAATTGCAAGCCAGTCTACCAGCCAAAAAAAGCCACTCTATAGCTTTGCCCTTATCCTTTTTAAGCTGCTTTACCTGGATTAGTGTACACCAGCAAGCACAAACACCATTTTTATTTGTAAAGTAAGTAACCTTTGAGATCTGCAGTATCTGGAAAAGAAAAACATTTTATCATTTTAAAATACTATCACTAAACACCTTATAAGAAAGTTTGTTTAAGAACTGGTGTACCTAGAATGTGAAAAGGCTTATTCATACATTCTTGAATTACTTGACAGTTGACATGTATCACATCACCACGTAAAGTATGCTTTTAAAAGACTGGTATAAGTTTATGGCAGTGTATTAGAGCTATGGAAAATAAATGTCAGTCTGTAAAAATACCATTGAAACTTGGTATCATCTAGAAAGGAAAATGGTTAGCATACATTTCATTTTGTAGATAATGTTAACACCATGTTGGATTAAACTTTTAATACCTAATTATGTTACCATTGAAAAAGCTTATGTGACTGTATAAGCATAAAATTAAATCACCTGTAAAATGTCAGCAGTGTCTTCTTTTCTTTTCTGTGTTAGCACTTTCCACACTGCTGTACTGGTCTTGTACCTTTGCTGTGTGCCTAAGAGTGAAATCTGGCCTTGCACCACTAGAAGTCCCTGTTGTTTAACTGTCTAGTACTTAACCACCCCATCCCCTCTAGTGTCCTGTGGCATTAAATCCTCACCCTTATTCCTGAACTCCTGCATAAAAACACAGTCATCCTCAAGTTCATTTATTTGTACATTGTTCCATGCTTCTTGTGTGCCAGCACAGACTCTAACTCCTGTGGTAAACTCTGAAAATATCAGGGTACACCATTTTTTTTGCTTTGTTTTTGCCTTCTTACCTCTTGGCCATCTGCCCATGTGTCAGTTAATCCATTACTCCTGTCTTCCCCTAGATGTCAGTATTAATCGGGAGGGACCAATAGTTCAGCAGAATCCTACTGTTATGATTTACGACCTCTACAACCTGCCATTTCACTCTGAATCCTTGCTAGGAGCAAGGGGTATTATGATATGGAGAAGGGAATCCCTAACTGGGCAGAGTAAGTGTGATGACATAGGCATCACAGCCCATGACATCAAGTAGCTCATGCTGCCAAAGCGCAGTGGGACATGCCCTGATTGCATGCAGAGCCCTTGCCCCCCCACTGGATGGATGAGTTGACCTGGTCTGGTCATTTCTACTCCACCCTGCTCTTGCAACATCTGAGCCACTAATCAAACTCAGGTCATCTGGACTTGCATTCAAATCTCTGTTCCTGAACATCATGGAGCCAGGCTGGCTACATCTTCTGGAAATTCATCGTCTTGAATTTAAAGTTCTCAACCCAGCTTTCTTGCATGACCACCAGAAATTAACAGCACTGACTTCACTTCTGACCAGAAGAGTTAATCTGATGTTGTTAATCTTCTTCCCATTCATCACTGATGGGTTCAGTTCCAAGCCCTCGGAACCGTGTCAACCTAATACCAAGCTCGCGTGCACCAAAAACTGTTGAGCTAATCTGCTACCCTCAACGCCCTTCTCCCAGTTACCTCAGATCTCATTTGCTGTGTAGCCATATAGCAGCATTTCACCGAGCTCTCAAGCTAAGTGTTATATTTTCTTGATAATTGTGTATTTTTTTAACTTTTTTTTCCTAATTTCACTCTCTTACTCTTATTATATCTAACTAGCTCTACCCATTGGGTATTTCTTTCACCATCGTTGGTACGCCCTCTCCTTACATTTGTGGTATCGCTTGATACCATTGTTGGTGTCTTCTTTCCCTTTCTTCTTCCTTTTAGGTATTAGTAGTGTGTGAACTTTTTGTGTGTGTATAGAAATGTCTGACAAAAAAGGGACATTGGGGTTTAAACATTGCACCTCTTGCAGTTGTAAACTCCCTAACAGCGACTCGCATGATGACTGTGTTTATTGTCTGATGACTGATTAACCTCTCTGTTAATCCTCCTTGCCAGATTTGTCAAAGTTTTAGTCAGCGGACAGTGAATGAAAGGAAAAATAAATTGATTCTGAAAGGCCTTTTAGTTTCTCCTTTCTCAGATGCCCTTTCTGTGTCAGAGGTCTCAACCCCTCCAGTGAAGGGCAAGAAACGTCCCCATTCGGATCCCTCTTCACTGGCTGGTGATAAGGTTAAGTCACACAAACATAAGACCCAGAAATCTTCATCGGAGCATAGGATTGCTTCATTGGCTCTGAATACGACTACTGCTTCCGTTCCGAGCTCTGCTCCAATTGCCACATTGACCGAAGTCATGGACATTACAGGATTTTCAAAGTCTGTGCCACCTTCGGCACCGACCTCTATGGCACTGACCCTGCCTTCCATTTCAGCTATGGCTCTGACTTTACCTTCAACAACAGCTACGGCACCGACTTTGCCTTTTACCGCACCGAAAGCTGTTTCGACCCTTGCACTTCCTTTGGAACTGATAACTTCGACTCAGAGTGCCTCCTCGGCACCGAGTCCCTTTTCTACTCCACTGATTCCTTTACTACCTGTCTCCAAATTAGAGACTACAATGCCACCAGCTCAGACACCACAGACCCGAAGGTCAGATGTACAGCCCCTTTCTGGACCGACCTGACTCCCCTTCAGGAGTGTCCACGAGGACCACCAGGATTCTTTCCGAATTTGATGTGGTGCGTCTGTTGGATCAGCTGTTGATGGCCAGAGGGATAACAAATGTTTCTAAGACTCACCCCCCCCCCTTTGAGGTTTGGGACTATCTCTCCCAAGACTCCAACGTATACTTCCCCTTCAGATCCGTCAGTTCCAAAGCCCATTGCTTCAACGTCCTTTGTGGAAACCCGTTCCTTGGTGCCGACAGTGACTCTCACTGAGGCTTCGAGGCCACCCCTTTGGGTTTTGGATCCATTGGAACCGTCCCTTCCTCAGTCTCATGGTTGAGGGATGTTGTCCTCAGTCCAGAGCACTGTTCCTAGTGTTTTATCAGTTCCATCCTTGGATCCAGGGATAATGTCTGCCGCGATCCTGCTTGAGGCTCCATTCCCGGGAGCAGGTCCATCAGAGCGGGCTGTGACCCTGGTTCTGAGGTTGTCCTTCTCGGTTCCAGGCTCCCATCCCTCTTCGGGAGGGCCTACTTTCCAAATGATGGAGAGGGTGTTTGCTTCGGGAAGCACTCCTCCGACATCAGAACTTCACTCTGCTCCCTCTGAGCTACATCTAACATGGGCCACCTCCCCAAGACGCTGAGAGCAGAAGCCTCAGGAAACTGCAGTTCGGGATACCCATCCTTTCGAGTCTTCCTCAGATATTCCCACTGAGGAACCTCCTCAGAAGAAGGCGTGTAAGAGGAAACACATTGACTCTCCTGAAGAGTCTTTGACAGAGAATGTGGACTACAATGATGGGGAGGGGTCCCTATGGTCACCACCTGACAATGCCTCTTTTGGAGACATCCTGGAAATATTAAAACAGAGCGGTGGCTGGAAGCCCTCTAACCCTTCCTCGGAGGAGTCCGCCTTCCTGCAGGCTTTTCACTCTCGGCCTTCTACCTCTTGGGCGACCCCACCTGCTGACGAGTTAATCCAGCTTGTCGTGCAGCATTCTTGGCAGAACCCTGACTCTATTGAGGACATTCCCCGGAGATCAGATAAGATCCCCCCCCCCCCCCAAGAAGAGCACCCCCCACTGGTCCAGAGGTTTGCTGGTTGTTGACGCTATGGTGGTGATGGCGGCCACTAAAAAGGATCTAGTGGAAGAAAGTCCTATTGTTCACCCGCCCATCAGAGAGTCCTGGGCTGTGGACAGATAGTGGGGAAGCGAGTTTTTGCTTCAGTGACCTTTTCTGTCAGGTCCCTGAACTACTTGGCACATTTCACGAGACTCCAAAGAGATTTGATTACCGAACTTTCTGGAGGCCTCACAGGTCAAGTTTCTGACGGGGCACGAGACAAGATTGCCTCTCAACTTGCCACCCTTGAATCTATTTCCAATTCGTCCATGAGGCTGCTGCCCCACACAACCAAAGGGGCGGCTAGAGCTGGGGGTGCAGGCATAGTCATGAGGCGTCATGCCTGGATGAGCATTTGTGACCTCACGGACTCCTTCAAGTCCTCGTTTTTGAACACCCCTATTGAACCATCTTCCTTATTTGAACACCCCTATTGAACCATCTTCCTTATTTGGTTCTAAAGTAAAGGACACACTGGCCAGGTGTGAGCAGGATGGAAAGACTTTGTCTGCCGTTGGCCTGCATTTTTCCAAGCCCCAGCGTTCTTTTTCCAGGAACCTGAGGAGTGGTAAAATCTGCCACAAGAAATCTCAAGGTCCTTTCCGTAATGCACATGGCGAGGTTTCCCTTAGAGGCAGAGGGGGTTCCAGTGGTGGAAGACACTCCTTTAGGGGCAGAGGGGGTCCCCAAAACCAAGACTCCAAGGATTCTTTCTCTGAGCAGTCTTATCAATGCTCCTGAAGCGTTGCCCGATTGCTTTCCTCTGGAAGCAGTCGGGGCTCGTTTTTCTCTGCACCAAACTGCCTGGCGCTCTATTTCAAATGATCGATGGGTGCAGAGAATAATGTCCAGAGGCTACTACATCCCACTATCCTCCCGTCCAAAACCTTCAAAAAACCTTCCCGATGTTCCACCCAATCAAAGGGAAGAAGCGGCTTTAGAGATAAGAAAGCTGTGTCAAAAAGAGTCATCCATCCAGTCCATCCAGACCAATGCGGATCCGGGTTTTACTCAAGATTCTTTTTGGTGCCAAAAAAGACTGGGAACTGGAGACCCATTCTGGCTCTCAGCCATTTAAACAAATCAGTGTTGCAAACCAAATTCTGCATGGTCACTATTCAGTCCATTCTCCCATTTTTAAGGGAGGATGTTTGGATATGCTCGATAGACCTCCGGGATGTGTATTACCACATTAAAATGGACAAACATTCCAGGAGTCTCCTTCGCTTCTGGCTAGGAGCCAATCATTACCAGTTCTGAGCCCTGCCATTCAGTCTCTCGATGGCCCCCAGAGTGTTCACGAAATGTCTAGCAGTGGTGACAGCTCATCTGACACTTCAAGGATTCCAGGTGTTTCCATATTTAGACGATTGGCTCCTTTCCGCCCCCACCAAGCGACGTCTGAGCATGGTCCTCCGTTACACACTGTCACTAGCAGAGTCCCTAGGCATCACTGTACATTGGGAGAAATCCAACTTACAACCTACTCAGCAGCTGGAATTTATAGGGACAGCTTTCGATACTCTAACATGCCTGGTATCTCTACTGGCTCACAGGCTTCAGAGATTAAGATTGCAAGTACGTGTGATACTCTGCCAAAGAAAGGCATCAGCAAGGGAAGTTCTCCAGGTTCTAGCGTCCATGGCTGCATCCATTCCGGTAGTTCCTCTGGCAGGGTTACACATGAGACTGTTGCAATGGCTCCTATTGTCCCAGTGGTTGGCAAATCTTCACCCCCTAAACTCACAGATCCTCATAACCAACTCTTGCAAGCAAGATCATCTCTGGTGAATGAGGCCAGACGCAGAACTTTGGTATCGCCCTTTTCAGACTCCTCAACCCAATGCCACTGTGACCACGGACACTTCCCTGATAGGCTGGGGGGCCATTTTCAGGGAAAGACAGTCCAAGGCACATGGTCAAGCTTAGAGGCCAACCTGTATATCAATGTTCTGGAGTTAAGAGCAGTGCTGTTAGCGTTGCAGGCATTACATCCACTCCTTAAATCTGTAACGATTGCGATTCAGTCAAACTATGTCAGTAGTCTGGTACATAAACAAGGAGGAACCAAATCCTACCCCCTGTGTCGAGAGGCCATGAGAATTTGGCACTGGGCTATAGCTTCCGACCGCTTTCTTATAGCAACGCATATCCCTGGGAGTTCCAATGCGATTGCGGACAGGCTGAGCAGATGCATTCTTCTTTCACTTGAATGGTCTCTCAATCCAGAAGTGACGGCAGAAATTTTCAGCCGATGGGGCCAGCCTTACTTCTACCTTTTCGCCTGTCCTTTGAACAACAAATGCAGCAGCTTTTTTGCCCTCTTTCCCCCAGAGGGGGAGTCCCCGAGAGACGCTATGACTCACGATTGGTCCACGGGTCTCCTCTATGCTTATCCACCAATTCCCTTGATACCCCTATTTTTAAAGAAAGCAACTCGGTTGAGATGCAGGGTAATCCTCATTGCCCCATTCTAGCCTCATCTGGTTCCCCTTCCTCTGGCCTCACCTGTTACAACTCCATGGATCCTGGACACTCGTCCAGACTTAATTTCTCACCCCCAAGGGTTCACTCTCCCAAATCTGTCCACTCTCAAGCTGATAGCTTGGTTTCTCCACTTCTGTTAGTCATCAGGCAGGAAATCCTTTCCTCACCTGTTTGTGATATTATTCTGGCCTCCCATAAGCCATCCACCAGAAAACTTTACAGAGATAAATGGAAAAGGTTTGCTCTTTGGTCTAAAGATCGGATGCTAGATCCCTTCTCAGCTCCGGTCTCTGTTATACTTCAATACCTTTCTGAGTTTTTCGAGAATGAAACATCAGCTTCTACCATACGAGTCCATTTAGCATCTATTTCCAATTTTCATAATGGATCAGAGGGCACTCCGCTTATCTCCACCCACCTATGCAAGACCTTTCTCAAAGGAGTGATTCACAGCAGACCTCCAATCAGGCGTCCGCTAGAGGCATATAATCTCTCCCTAGTACTATAGTCTGTCTCTCTCTACCCCCTTTTGAGCCTGCTGCAAAATGTGATCTCAAATTCCTGTCATGGAAATCTCTTAGCTGTCACTTCAGCTAGATGGATATCAGAATTTACAAGCCTTATGTATCAAGAGACTGTTCTTAATATTTCATAAAGACAGAGTATCACTACGTACTAATCCATCTTTTCTCCCCAAAGTGCTTTCTGTTTTCACTGTGAACCAATCCATTGAACTCCCAGTGTTTTTCCCAAACTATTCCAATAAAGGAGAATACTGTCTACACTCATTGGACGTACATAGGCAACTACATTGTTATTTATTCAGGACTAAATCTTTCTGCAAGACAGATCAACTTTTCATTTCCATCTCTGGTCCAAAAATGAGATATGCTGTGTCAAAAGTCACTTTATCAAAGTGGCTCAGAGATTGTATTGCTTTTTCATATTCACGTATAAGTGAGCCTAAACCTCACAATATCAAAGCACATTCAACTAGAGATATAGCAACTTCTGTTTCTTTTCACTCCAGAGCTTCTGTGGATGACATTTGCACAGCAGCCATTTGGGCTAAACCTCACACTTTCATCAAACATTACAAGTTGGATATGGTCTCCAGGGGACAAACGGCCTTCGGCTCAGTGGTGCTTAGGAATGTTCTTCCATTAGGGCCACCCAGGTTTCTCAGGGAGCTTGGGATTCTGTCCCATCAGTGATGAATGGGAAGATGATTAACAACATCAGATAAAGAAGTTATGTCTTACCGTAACATTCCATCTGTGCTGTTGATCTTCTTTCATTCATCACATTCCACCCTTCGTCCCCCACCAAAGTCTCCTGGTGGATCTCATGGGTCCTTGTGGTGTTTTCAGGGTTTTTGCGCAGAAATGGCCTCTGCACTATATGTCTTATGCAAACTCTGTCTGAGGTAACTGGGGGAAGGGCATTGTGGGTAGCAGCTTAGCTCGAGAGTTTTTGGTGTACGCGAGCTTGGTATTAGGCTGACACTGTTCCGAGGGCTCAGAACCGAACCCATCAGTGAAGTGATGGAAGATCATCAACAACACAGATGGAATATGTTTGCAAACTTTCCATGTCAAAAATTCTGGACATGTACATGAAAGCAAAATGCGGAACCCCCCCACGCATGCGGTACCCCCACCACCACCACGCAGCCATTCCGGTGTCCCATTACTTGGCTATCTCTCCATTTCTCCCCAGTTGCCATAAATACTGTTCAAAACTCTGTGTGCATACTGTTTTCTGCTTTACTTCTACAATGATTACAGATACTTGGATTTAATGTAAAACTTTTATTTTGAATTTTACAGCACAAAGACTAATAGACATTTGCTAAACAAGCAATACAGTCTCTCATAAACAGACATAGTGTTAATACTTCTTTGCCTTTAAAACTCATATTCACTGAAACAGCACTGAAACCTACATTCAAAGAAAATGCATCTGGCCAGTGGTGGATTGTTTACCTTTGGGTTTTTTCAAATCATAGGCCCCTTGCACACATTTTTAAAGCCAGGCAAAAGTTCTTTGATTCACCTTCCTGATTGTATTAAATTTTAATTCATAAGAACAGCTAGCAGACATGAATTAGCAGCCATCACAACTTTGACTGGTACGCTCATGCTCATGTAGAATCTCTAATGAAACAAAACTAGCATATTACTGATATACTTAAATAGCAGAATTGCTCTAATCATAATAATGTCAAGTTATATGGAACTGCCCTAGTGTAAGGAAGGAGTTAATATGGGTGCCAGAAGCTGCTGAAGGGTGGGAAGGGAGAGAGGGCAAGAGGAGCACTTACTGATTTAAAAAGCGTAGCATTTTTAAGCTATTTGCTACCATAACAGAAGCCTATAACTGATAGAAGCTGTATAGTGGCAGTACGAGATGAATTAACAATGACAGCAGCATAGAAATTTCATGCAAAAATGCAAGTAAAGGTAGCACTGAACCTGGTTGTTGTATTATCCAGTAGCATCAGTGATGAGATTAGCACAGCATGGCATTTGAAACCATCCATTGCTTTAGCTTATATCATGGTCTGCTGCTGAAAGAGGTTTATGAAGCCTTCCTCAGTAAGTTGTGGGTTTGAGTAAGCCAGTCATAATATCATCATTTACAATTTGGAATAAGGCAATTAATCCAGGCACAAATGTTTAACACAGAGTGCATCTTCGCAAAAACTAAAATTCCCAGAAGCACACAACTGAGCGACCTGAATAAGCTGCAACCTAGTGATGGAGATGAGCTAAACTTTCAGGCTGTAATATGATCATAGATATGAAAAGCACTTTTTTGTTAGGCTACCCATCACCTGAACCATTACATACTTGGTAGAAATGACTTGCAGCAAAAACACTTTGTACTGTGCAGATCTGTATTCCTCTTATGAGGTCTGTAAACAACCAGTGCCAGGCTACTGCAGCAGCACAAGCTTTCTGAAACATTGGATTTACTAGTAAGAGTATTAGAGTAACGATATACTCTTGAAGGATGATGAAATTTACTCCTGGAATAATTACTTTTTGCAAATATATTTTGAACATTAGTCTCACTTGGCCTTGTGCGCAGATGTTAAAATACTCAGCCAGAAAACGGATACTGTGGCCTTCTGACAGGTCTTTTAAAGAAGTTTACAATAAAAAAAAATCAGGGAATTCAGATAGAATTTTGGGGAGAGACACTTATTAATGCCATTCCATCTCCAAGTATTTGAATGCATTTCACTTCTAAAGTACATTTCAGAACAATGTTTGCATTGGTAGATGGAGTACAGTGCTCTCATACACACCCTGTATGCAGTAACAGAAATGTCTTGAATGGTGAAAGAAAATTATTTTTTTACTTCTGGTCTAATAAGAACTTAGTGCACATATATATTATGAATATGACTTTTGTACTGCCTTGTGAGTAATGGTCACCTACCCCCCCCCCCCCCCAAGTAAAAACTGGGTATATTGCCAGGCTGTGGCAAAACAATCCTCTAAAATATTGGATATGTTAACCGTATGAAAATGGCCTTATGTTAGTTTCCTTAAACCAATTCACACTAAATATCCAGAGAGTTTTAATAGGGTACTTGAGTACAAAACACCACATGCATACTGTTCCAGATGACTGTGCATGCCCCTTTAGAGAGGGTACATCGGATGAGATGTGACAGTGAAGTCTTCACATAAATAAGATAGCCATATTGCTCTTTGACAGACACTGCTGCCCAACAAGCCTCATCAGTAATCAGACAGAAGTAATGCTATAGGTGCTCTTTTCATATATCAACTACCCCTCAAAATGGTAGATACTTTTCTGTACACTTCTAATTTCTCATTGATAAGTGAATGAAAAACATATGGCTAACATTCAACTTGCAGCTTTTAGACACACACACAAACACATTGCTCTCAACAAACCTTATTTTTGACAGTGATGATGTGATGACAGTAACAGCACCATTTATAGTTGTAAACATTTTGCCAATAAGCATTGAAACAAAACACATGAACCAATAATGACAAAACTGCCCAATTCAGAACATTTCAACCATAAATGGCCACTCATACTTCTGCCATTAAAATCCACCAATATCAGTCAATATGCACAGTCTCTGCAGAAGTAAAACATCATCTAAATAATTCCACATTAACGAGATCTGCAACTAATGAAAAGCTGCTGCTAGCAAACAATTTTATATTTCAGTGTTTCATCTACAAATCAATGCATGCTGCCCTTGAAGAATTGATTGCCTATGTTACATTAAAAAATGGTAAGCTGACAGTAATATTGCAATAGGAAATGGATGGCAAACTGAAAACAGGTTCATAGTTACTACTAGGCATCACAGGAGGACATACTCAGGACTGCAGCACCCTGCCCCATTAAAATACAACACAGTATGAGCTTGAGCAATCCATCTGTATGCTGTGGGAGTAGAGCCCACACCCACAGCCTTCTAGATCAATATACAACAAGTATGCTTTGAACAGAGGAATCTTACCTCAGTTAAAGGTTAAAGCTGAGGGGGAAAAAAAAAACGGAACTTGCATGTGCCACAGTTGGATTAGAGAAAACTCAGAGCAAACACCAGCTGGACTTGTGCTTTGCCTGGGGCTTTTCAACATACAGGTCTTCTTTATAATTCAGTTTCCGTGCGTGGAAGACAGTGAGTCGACAGACATAAACAGTCGCAAAGACACTGTTTTCGTCTTCTGCACCCGGACGCAAAGGGCGTTCTTAAAGAAGAACGCCTCTAAAAAAAAAAGAAAATGTGCACAGTGCACCATTTTTTTTGGACAACACAGGCATTTTCCATTCTTCCGGACAGTGTCCCTTAATTCTGGACAGTCCGGAATAATTCTGGACGGTTGGCAACCCTAAGATGGAACGTTATGGTAGGACATAACTTCTTTTTTTCAAAAGAAAAAAAAAGTCTTAATTTTTTTTTTTTCAGACTTAGTCTTGCTTCCAAAGCTGAGACAGAATGTGTTATTTTAAATAAAAGGGTATTCAGATTTCACCAAAATATGTTGAGATCTGCTGGCAACAACTCCTAGCCCAAAGAGTCTAATAAGCTAAGCTTTTATTATTGTAGTACATTTTTCCTGCCAGCCAGCCCAGACCATCAAGTTGCCCTTTATAAGTACACGCAATGCATCCTCTTTTTTGCTTCTTCTTTTCTGGGACTTCAGTTATATGCCAGTTAATTCCCTGAGCTAGGTCATCTTGCTGATTTAGCTTAAAACCAGACATTACCAACTTCAGTTGCAGTCTAATGGATTGTTGTGCCATAGTAGTGTTTACATGGTCACAGGGTATCCCATCTCTTGCTTTCTCTGTCTTGCACGTATCATCCGCAGACTTCTGTAATTTACCTTAGAGATTTTGGATTTCACCCTGAATTGCCTCTAACCAAATTCTTACAACCTTGCTAAAACCAGTAGTATCCCAGCTTTTTCTGTACCAACTGTCTCCATCTGTCTACCCACCACCTGACATGCAGTTGACTAATATTCAGTTCAGTATTTACAGTTTTAGACACACCAACTGCATTTTTTCATCTCTTCAATGTTGTGTCTTTTGGCTTTTCCCGGTTAGGGAACTCCGGTCCACTAATGATTGGTAGTTGATTTTTACGTGTCGAGTTACCAGCCCTGACGCACAACCTTCAATGAAGGTACGCCCATTCACGCACGCAGCAGACGCTCTAGCCGAGAATCGAACCGGACAGTGTCTTCAATGATTTTCATTATATATGCCAGGTACACTGCCACTTGAACTTTAAATTACTGTGTTTGGCAAACATTCCAATAATTTTTCTATTTACTACAGCTTTTTACAGCAGAAACCAGAGAAGATGCCTTTTCCTCTTAAGTACCTCAAGATCTCTTAAAGGAATGTTATACTTCAGTTATGCAGAGTTGCTGTAAGAAAGAAAACTGCCTTTAAATCAGAGTACTTTCATTCATGTTGGTAGACGCCTAAGAACATTGTGAGGAAGGAATACTGACCCCCCCCCCCCCCCCCAACTTGGGAACTTGCGTTTAATTTAACAAACCCAAAACTCCAACTCTAGCTTGACTAGTTTTTTTTTTTTTAGTTTTTACTAATTGGTTTCTGTGTTATCTTTTTACTAATTGTTTTTGCATTGTATATTTTAGGGGCAGTTTTAGATGTTGACAATTATTTGTCTTATCAGATAGAGAAGCCTCCTTACATTTCTGTTTACACCTGCCATAAGACATAGGATAGTTTCAGAGACCTGTAGCTGAGAGTTTTAGCAGTGTTACTGAAGGTTTTTAAGAAATATGCTCATGCTCATTTAATGGCATCAGTTGAAATGTGCTGGCACGGTATCTCTTTTTTTAATTCCTGGAACGTTCCAGTCTTGGCAGAGCTAATTACAGAGCTTCTGTTACATGCCAAGGACAAAGTCGGATACAAATGTGTTGTATATGAAAGGTGTTTGATGTTTACTGGCATAAGAAAACAGTTTTGGAGAGACTTGCTGACTTTCTGGTTGTGAAGATTAAGTAATACAGGCAGAAGTAAAGATCTATATAAAAACAAGTGGATCACATAGAGTTATATAATGATAATGGCATGGAAAAGACTGTATACATATAGTTAATATTTAGTGCTATTGACAAATTCCATGGGCGGGCAGCTGCCTAATATAAAAAGCTTTGAAGTTCTCTTGTAAGTGAAAATGCAAAATGTTAGGTAATTGTTTTATGCATGGTTTATAGTATAATGTGATAAGCTTGCCATTTCTCATTTTCAGGGATTGGAGTAAATTTCAAAAGCATACATTTTTCCTTTCTGATATGATAAAACCTATTGAAGTGGTATGACAGTGTTAAAAAAGCAGTCCTCACTTGATTCTGTCTTATGTATGAAACATATTACACCTACTTTGAGTGAATTTTTTTTCCCCATTGATAGATAAATAACATGTGACTGCTGAATTGGTAGACACACTGTCCGTTTCGGTCTGGTGTTCAGATGTCTAAAATAATTTAGGTTCATAGGTAGGTACTAGGCTATCTGCCCGAGTGCATTTATAAGCCTAGCCAGAGTGTGTCGGCTTTCGCCGCCCCATTGATTAATTAACTGATCCTCTGTCAAGCAGAGCCAATGAAGTGATCCCAGGGGTGTATTTTCTGTTACCCATCCACTTGTCAAGGTTTCTCTTGAAGAGTGTTAGTGAGGGGCTTTACCTGATGTAATTTGAAATTTCGTTCCAAAGCATGCAGAGTTTCTGTGACAGGAATCTATCCCTCCAGTATGTTCTTTTTATTGTTGTGACGAGGTTTAGCTCACTAGAGCATGTGGATCGCAGTGACTTGGATTTCTTTAGGTGGAGCATGTCCATCAATTCTGAGTTGGACATGGCTTTGTAAGTCAGGCAGAGATCACCTCTGAGTAAGCGATATGCCACTGAGTACAGCCAGCGTTTTTTCAGTCGGGCTGCATAGGACATATGTTTGAGGCTAGTAATCCTCTTGGTGGGGCACTTTTATGGTCTTTCCAGTTGTTGGAAGTGTCTTGTGAGGTACATCCCAAATGGGGCATTGTACTCTATGATGGGTCTAATGAGTGACGAGTAGAGGGGCACTATAACCTCTTTATTTCTAGATGCGAACCCTTTAGTACTTAGATGGGCCACATAGAATTTCTTAACTACTTTGGCAATATGATTGTCAAAGGAGAGATTACTATATAACTGGGTCCCCAGATCTGTTATTACCTCTTCTGTATTAAGGGGGCTGCCACCTATGTGGTAATTCGTGGGTGTTTTGTTTTTCCCAAATGGGATGACTATGCATTTTTTGGCATTTAGCTTGAGGCCATAAGTAAGGCCCTTTTGGTGGATGTCCATGTCAGCCGGAGAGTCAGTTATGGCTCCCAGTTTGCAGTCATTGGCGAACTTGGTTAGCCATAAGCCTTCTATGTTTGCCTGTATTTCTGACAAGTATATGCCGAACAGTAGGGGTCCCAGGACTGAGCCTTGCGGGACACCACTTGTGACTGGTTTAGAGTCGGACCTGGAGCCTGCTATTCTTACCGTGTGAGTTCTGCCTGTAAGCCAGTTGGCAACCCATCTCGTGACGTAGGGGTTTATGTCCAGGCTGGTGAGTTTTTCTGTAATACCCAAGTGGGGAATGGTGTCGAAAGCCTTGGCGAGGTCAAGGTAGGCTGTGTGAACCATCTTTCCCTCGTCTATGGCCTTGATGACTGTCTTGAAGAAGTCAACCAGGTTTAGTGGGCATGATCTGCCCTTAAAGCCGAACTGGGTCGGGTAAGTGTTTGGAGGTTCCCAATGTCTTTGTTAATGAGTTCCATGATTATGCGCTCCATAGTCTTGCAGACCAGGCTAGTCAGGCTTATAGTTATAGGGGCGATAGTTACCAGGGTCAGTTGTGGCCCCTCCTTTGTGAAGAGGAATAACCGTTGCTGTGCGCCATTCTATGGGCACGTAGCCTGTGGAAAGGCTGAGGTTGAACAGCATGTTTAGGTGGGGGGTTAGTTAGTTCTGTAGTTCGTGCAAGACGCAGCCTGGGACACCATCTGGTCCCATTGACGCTGTGTTTTTGGCTTTTGAAAGGGCTGTTTTCACCTGTGCGTCTGTGATTTTTGGGACACTGCACTTTTCCGGTATTGTTGTGGGCCCTTTTGGAGGTGAGAGGGGGGTGAAGTTTGCACTGAATCTATCTGCCAGGATGTTGGCCATATCAGTAGGTTCAGTATATTTTGTGCTGTTTTGCACTAGTTCAGTGCATATCTGCAAGTTGCCACTTAGATTCTTAACATAGCTAAAGAAGGCTTTGTGGTTATCTTTTGAATCCCTGACTATGTTTCTTTCGAAGTTAGCCTTGGATGATTTCATGAGGGACCTTAGTTTCTTACTGATACTGATCAGGGATGTCTTCCCTTCTTGGGATTTGCTTTTTTTTTCTGAACTAGTTTCCTCCTCCTATTGTATAGCCTGTTTATTGCAGGGGTCCACCAAACTGGTTTCCTTCTCTTAGAGGAGTGAGTCTTGGTTTTGCTAGGGATGGCACGATCCATGCATCCTTGTAGGTGCTCATAGAGTGCATTTGTAAATGTTTCTGCATCTTGGGCAGCGTTATCCTTTAGCATGGGGACTGTAAAACTCCACCTCTGTCTTAAGTAAGGTGAAGTTTGCTTTAGAAATTTTTTTGCTGTGGTTTCCTTAGTTGGGGGTGGTGGTGGGGTGTGGACATCCAGAGTGATTAGTTTATGGTCTGATCTAACCAGTGACGGGTTGACCTCCGGTGTGGAACACCTGTCGCCCATGTTGGTGATGACCAGGTCCAGTATGTTTTCACCTCTGGTAGGGGAGTTTACCAGCTGATCCAGGGCGTTTGAGTTGATGAATTCCAGGAAGCGCTGGGCCTGGGAATTTGTACTCGAGTAGTTTTCCCAGTAAATGGTAGGGTAGTTAAAATCACCCAATATCAGGGTGTTTGGTAGGACCTTCATTTTTTCCAGTGTCTCCAGAAAGGTGGAGTGGTGGTCCTGGGTCATGGAGGGTGATTTGTAGCAGGCCACAATTTGCATTGCAGATTTGCCCGATGTTAGTTGCACATGGATGATCTCAGAGGTATCATGCTGCGCCACTAACCTGGAGGTGTAGTTATCCCTGATGAATATGGATACACCCCCTCCTTTTGTGTTTCGGTCCGTGTTCTGTGGCCGTAGCATGTGGTATGAGTTGTAGCCCAGTAGTGCTGGGGTGCTCTCTGGAGCCTTGAACCAGGTTTCAGTTACTGCACAGATGTCGACGTTCTCCATACTGAGAAGTGCTTCGAGTGCGTGCATTTTGCGATTTAAACTCCTGGCGTTGAGTAGCATAACCCTCAGTTTTTTGTTAATTGTGCTGTTTACGGTGGTGGGTTTGACTTTTGAGCCTTGCCTAAAAAAGGCACTATGGGGGCAGCAAGAGCCTTGGCCAGTATTCGAAAGCCTAGGGGTGACAGGTGCAAGCTGTCTGTTGCGAAGCAACTCGGCTTGTCGAGTATGTCGTCCCAGGCTGACAGACACTGGATCCCCTTTGAATGACACCAGAAGCTTAGACAATTGTTGAAATTGATAATTTTTTTTTTATACTGAGGTGTCATTCTTGGTGAGGGCAGGATGCTGCTCAGGGTCAGGGTCATCCCAACCTGGGCTGCGTGATCAGAGAGCTCTTCCATGTCTCTTTTTATGTAGTGCAGGGAGTTACGTCTCTGGTCATTCACACCAGCATGAACAATGACAGAGTCATATTTGTACTTGTTCTGGAGTGACCTGAGTGCTTGTGTTATGTGGCAGATTCTGGCTCCCGACATGCAGCTAACAGTAACCTTCTGCTTGTCCAGCCTAGTGAGTGGGACATCAGTGTGCTTGACTATAGAGTCACCTATTACTAGTGTGTTAGGTATGTTATTTCGCTTTAAGGGCTGTGATTGTGCGGCACACTGATTTTGTGTTTTATGTGTTGTCTGGTTTGTGACGGGAAGTGCACTTTGTTTGGGTGTCTGCTTTGGAGGTCTCTGATACTTTTGCAGGTTTTTATTTAGAGCCTCCGGGTATGATTTTGTGTATTTATGTGTGTTTTTTGCCAGTGCTGTTTTAGTAGGTCTGTGTGCAACTGGAGGTGTGGTGCAAGTGTTAACCTTCTCCTCTTGACTGTCTGTTCCAGTCTTGGGTGGAGACGGCTTATCTTCCAGTTTGGCTGTATAATAGCATCTCTCGCATATGTTAGTGATGTTCTTCGTGTTTCACTGTTGCAGTCATTACAGTTTGGTAATCCTGCTGGCAGGTTGCCCTCAGTCGGCCTGAATTCCAAAGTCTTGGGTCCTGCTTCGGTTGCTGTCGCCTCTTCCCTGACGTCAGGTCGTCAGGGGTATAAAAGATGCAGCCAACACCATTTTCTCCAGCCTTTCTTGCCACGTAGTGCCCGAAGCAGAAGCAGATGTTCATCATATTACCCTGCTGCAGTCATCACACTTGGGTTATCTGCCGTCAGGCGGTCCCGCAGTCGGCCTGAGTTCCAAAGTCTTGGTCCGGTGTCGGCTGCTGTTGCTTCTTCCCTGATGTCAGTGCGCCAGGGCTATATAAGAGGCATCCGACGCCATGTTATTCAGTCTTTCTTGCCGCGCGGTGCCCGAAGCAGAAGCAGTTCGCAAGTGCCGGTCGTCCGACACCTGAGATTTTCAATTCGAATTTCAATTCGAAGTCTTCAATAAAGCTAAGTACCCCATTGGGGAACCTTTTCTTGCCTCAGTCCGATGTCAGAATAAGTTAACAATTGCATTTCTTGTGGGAAGTAAATACCTCATAAGGACTTCCATTCTTATTGTATTCCTTGCCTAGGCCCAGACCATGACATCACAGGTTGTCGGTTTTGTGCTAGGTTTAATAAACAAACTGTCAAACGCCGTTTTGACTTCGCATGACATTACTTTCATAGGAAATTTAATTATATCATGCCGTCGGAGCAGCCAACGACCGGCATGCATAAAAAACGCAAGGATAAGGACAGGCAGCCTAGGAACAAGCCAGACTCCGAGGCCTCTGCTGTGCCTGTCGCCGGTTCTCCGGTTTTCAGTGAGGCGCCTACGCAGCCCCTGACGACCGCAGAATTGGAACTCCAGACAGCTGCAGATTCTCAAGCGGAGTGTACTAGGCCGACGCAGCCATCTTTGTTATGCCCTTCCGACACCGGAGCAGAAGGAGACCCCGGTGCAGTGGAAACACCTTCGGTTGCAGAAGGTGTCTTCAGACCGACTACACTCACCATTAAAACTTATGCTAAGCTTAAAACTGCTTTAAAACCAAAAAAGACTGTACATCAGTCTATAGTTCAAGGCCCCATGCCTAAGAAACAGATGCTTAAGATGGCTGAAGATTTGATTACCCTAATCAGGGGTTCCCATCCCCCTCCAGATAAAAGACCAAGACAGGAGGAGGATTATGCTTCCTCTGACCAGGTTTCATTTTCCTCAGATTCTTCTGAGGAACAGGATTACACTTTTCCCCCTTATGAAGACTCTGATGCTGAGGACTCTATTTCCTCAGCATCTCCCCCTGAAGACTACTCCTTTGGGGAAACTTTACATACCATGAGGGAACATTTCCACTGGGAAGGCCAGGACTACTCTGATTCTAAGAAAAGGCTCAGATAGTTCCTTTTACTACCCCAGCACAGACCACTTGCTATCCCTCCAGTTTTAGATATTGTGGATGATGTTTACTTGGAGTCTAGTCTAAATCCAGACTCTCTACCTCCTGCTCCAGCCAAACCAGACAGATACTACAGAGTGCCTGACTCACACACATTCCTTTATAAAAGCCCTGTGGCTGACCCAGAAACAATTTCCCAGGGTCCCAAAGGGGCTAAAGCTTTTATGGCTAAAAATCCTGTGCCCTCTGAAAGGGATTCCAGAGCCCTAGACAGATGGGGAAAGAAAATATACACCTCAGCAACTCTGGCTATGAGAGCATTAAATTGTCAGTTTCACATGCTGAAATATCAGCAATTCCTAATGTCTCAATTAAAACAAAAAATGAGCACACATACTGAACAGTCTGAATTCAAAGAAATGCAAGATCTGTTGCATGCAGCTGAACAGATGGACAAACATACTTTACAATGTGGATTTGATTCATTGGAAGCTTCCTGTAGAGCAGCTGTTACTGGGTCTGTCATACGTAGACATGCTTGGTTAAAAGAACAAACCCTACCTGATCATGTTAAAGCAAAATTATTGGATGCACCTGTACAGCAGGATGTATTATTTGGTGTCAAAGCAGAAGAAGTTTTAAAGAAAATGTAGGATAAGGCAAAGTCTATGCAGACGGTCAAGGATTTTTTTACAGGTACAACCCCCTCGTTTCAGCAGAAATTGGCCAACAAAAAACTGGTCCTTTCCAGCTTCTGACAGATCACAGAGGGGCAAATACAGACGCCCGAGGGGCAGAGGTCAGTCACAAGGCCCTTACAAACCTCGCCAATGGAGTACTGTTACCCAGAAAGGAGAAGACAGGCCCCAAGCTAGCAGAAGACAAACACAATGACTCAGTCCTCAAACTACCAAGCAAATCTCTCCTGGCTGCTCCCTTGGGAGGAAAATTAGCATTTTTTGCAGACAACTGGCACATCATCACAAAAGACAAATGGGTCCTAAACATTGTCTCACAAGGATACAGATTCCACTTTCATACCTTGCCAAGGATAAAAGGAATGCCAAACCTGCCACCAAATCAATGGGCAGAGGCACAAAAACAAATTACAGCTCTCATGGACATGAGAGCCATTCAGCAGGTACTTACACAGGAGCAAGGACAAGGATTTTCCTCAAGACTCTTTCTAGTCCTAAGAAAAGACAAAGCATGGAGACACATTCTGGATCTTTCAATTCTGAACACCTGTCTGCAAGTACCAAAATTCAAGATGCTAACACTATAGCAGCTTCTTCCCATGCTGGGCAAGAATGCATGGCTAGTAACGCTGGACCTCAAGGAGGCATACCTGCATGTCCCTATCAGACAAAATTGCAGAAGATACCTCCGCTTCATTGCAGGTTCAACGTATTATCAATTCTCTGCACTGCCCTTTGGCTTATCTACTGCGCCCAGGGTCTTCACAAAATGCCTGGCACCAGCAATTGCATACTGCAGACAAAGGAATTCAAATATACCCATACCTGGATGACTGCCTTATTCAAGCAGAAAGCAAGGACATTCTTTTAAAACATCTGGCATTTGTCAAATACCTTCTAAGTTGCCTAGGGTACACAGTAAACGAAAAGAAATCAAAACTATTGCCCTCACAAAACATAATATTCCTGGGTCCCAGCTTGAATACAATGGCCCAGATGGCTTATCTCACGCCAGACAAGCAACAACAGCTGACTCAATATTTCAAAATAATGGCAACAAAGACCCAACTCCCTGCAAGAAAAATTCTGCAGGCCTTGGGATTCATGGCATCTTGCATACTACTAATACCATTTGAAAAACTGCATATGAGGAAATTACAATGGTACCTGAAAAGCGTATGGACTCAACACAGCCACAGCTTGGAAACAATGATACCACTCATTCCATGCCTTCAACAGGAGTTTCTATGGTGGGCACAGGCATGTCACCTCAACAAGGGTCAGCCTTTTACCTTACCCACAGCCAGGCAAACTATGACAACAGATGCATCAGACTATGCCTGGGGAGCACACATGGCAGGACAGTGCATTCAGGGCAAATGGACTACAGATCAAAGGCATCTGCATATCAATCAAAAAGAAATGCTAGCAGTACAGAATGCCCTAACAGCTTTCAAGGACCTCTTACACCCAGGACAACTAATAATAAAGATGGACAATACCACAGTAATGTGGTACATAAACAAGCAAGGGGGGTACACATTCCTACCCTCTATGCAGGCAAGCATTGACCTTGTGGAACACAGCACTGTCTTACCAGGTTCAATTACAAGCACAATTCCTGCCAGGAAAGAAAAACACATTGACAGACGACCTAAGCAGAAACATCATGGATCCACTCGAGTGGAAACTAGATCCACAAGTATTTGCAATGATAGCTCAAAAATGGGGACGCCCAGACATAGATCTGTTTGCCAGCCCCCAAAACTAGCAACTTCTAAAATTTTGCACAAGGACATTCCATCCACAAGCTTGGAAAGTGGACGCCCTCTCATTCAGTTGGAAAACATTAACAGTGTATGCCTTTCCTCCACTGCCTCTTCCAGCAAAGGTACTGCTGAAAGTCAGATTAGAGAGGCCACAAATGATACTCATTGCACCAGACTGGCCACGCCAGCATTGGTATCCAATTCTAAGGAACATGGCCCACGGCCCACCATGGATTTTACCACAAATTCCTCACCTGCTCACCCAGCGAGACAATCAGATTCTACACAGCCAGCTCAAGACTTTAAACCTGGCTGCATGGCAAATTACCTAAACAACCAGCCAACACCTGTATCCAAAGCTGTTATGGATGTCATTCTGGAGGCCAGGAGGCCCAGCACCAGGAAAACCTATTCAGACAAATGGAAAAGATTTTGCGCCTGGAACCAGACTAAAGGCCAAAATCCCCTTGATCCAAACATTCCTCAGATTCTACAATATTTAACTGAGATGTTGCACATAGGACTTTCCTTTTCATCTATTAAGATCCACGCCTCAGCAATTTCAGCTCATTACAACACGGATCCTCCTTTATTCTCACATCCACTCCTAAGACAGTACCTCAGAGGGGCTAAGAACATAAGACCGCCCAGGAGAGCACCAACACCTACTTGGGATCTCAACTTTGTTCTGGAAAAGCTTACACTGCCGCCCTTTGAACCAGCTTTTTCAGCTGATTTAAAATTTCTTTCATGGAAAACTGCCCTGCTACTAGCAATAACCTCAGCTAGAAGAGTCTCATAGCTACAGGCACTAATGGCAGTGGAGCCTTTCCTCATTTTTCATCAAGACAGAGTCTGTCTATGAACTAACCCTTCCTTTATGCCAAAGGTGGTATCCAGTGTGGCCGTAAACCAAACCATTCATTTGCCCACCTTTTTCCCAAATCCCCAGAACAAGGAAGAAAAACTCCTGCACTCTTTGGACATTCACAGGCAATTACGTTACTACTTGGATAAAACTAAGGCTTTCAGAAAATCTGACCAGCTCTTTGTAGCCTATGCTGCAGGATCACAAGGAAAAACTATCTCAAAACAGACCATTTTTAAATGGATAGGGCATTGCATACGTTTCTGTTACACGCATCATGGGAAACTGGTACCTGCTAACATTAGGTACCACTCCACCAGGGCTACAGCTACATCAGCAGCCTTTCTCAGGGGAGTGCCAAGCAAGGATATTCTGGAAGCTGCAACTTGGAGTTCAGTGCACACCTTCACCAAACACTATCACTTACCTCTATATTCTAAGACTAGAGCTGGTTTTGCCACTCCAGTTTTGCAGGGCCTACTAGCGTCTTCTAACCCTGTTTAACTCCACCACCCATCCCTTAGCTTTGGGATTCAACCCAAGTGTGATGCCTGCAGCAGGGTAACACGATGAACATAGTACAGTTTTGTACCTACCATAAATGTAGATGTTCGAGTGTTCACCCTGCTGCAGTCCAGGTTACCCTCCATCCCCACTGAACTAGCTGAACTTATCTATACCACTCTATCCTTTACAACCTCTGTGGTGTATTTGCTTGTGCCTGAAGGTATTGTTTTATTTTTTTTAATAGCTATATATATATATATCTATATTGCCTACCTATTGGGAGCACCTGACATCTGGGGCAAGAATAACTGAAGAAAATGGCGTTGGATGCCTCTTATATACCCCTGGCACACTGATGTCAGGGAAGAAGCGACAGCAACCGACGCCGGACCAAGACTTTGGAACTCAGGCCAACTGCGGGACCGCCTGACGGCAGGATAACCCAAGTGTGATGACTGCAGCAGGGTGAACACTCGAACATCTACATTTATGGTAGGTACAAAACTGTACTTTCGCAAGTGCCGGTCAGCCGACTCCTGAGATTTTCGTGTTCGAGTTTCAGATCCAAAGTCTTCATTAAAGCTAAGTACCCCATTGGGGAAACTTTTTTCTTGCTCCAGCCCAATGTCAGAAAAAGTTAATAATTGTATTTCTTGTGGAAAGCAAATACCTTATAAGGACTTTCATTCTACTTGTATTCCTTGCCTAGGCCCTGACCATGAAGTTTCAAGTTGTTGGTTTTGTGCTATATTTAACCAACGCACTATTAAGCGTCAGTACGACTTTGCATTAAACTATTTTGGGCGCAGATTTAATTATAAAATGTCATCGGATAGCCATCCGACTACCAGAGTTCACAAAAAATGCAAAGAAAAGGATAGACTACCGAGGCCCAAAACCGACGACAAAGCTTCTCCTAAGCAAGTCGCCGGTTGTCAGTGAGGTGCTTTCGTAGCCCCTGACACCCGCTACTTTAGAGTCGTAGGCCGCTACCGACTCCCACATGGAGTCGGCTATGCCGCTGGAAACTCAAGGTATTGGAGCCTCGGTCACTATTCCCTCAGATGGGTCCGGAGCCGCTGAGCAGGCACCGGCTTCTGAGGATGTATTCAGACCTAAACAACTATACATCAAACCGACTTTAGCTTCAAAGACTAAAGTACCTTCAAAGACAAAGAAACAAACTCAAGAGCCACATGGACAGGCCTCCGTGCCCAAAAAACAGATGCTCAAAATGGCCGAAGACTTGATTACCTTGATCAGGGGTTCCCATCCCCCTCCTGATAAGAGGCCTAGGCAAGAGACAGACTATGAATATTCAGGTCAGGTTTCTATTTCTTCTGATCAGGAATATTCACTTCCCCCGATGAGGATTTTGATGCTGAAGAATCCATTCCTTCAGCTTCTCCTCCTGAGTACTGTTCTTTTGGGGAAACGTTGCACACCATGAGGTAGCATTTCCACTGGGAGAGCCAAGATTTTTCTGAATCTAAAAAGAGGCTCAGGGACTTCCTTTTACTACCTCAACACAGGCCTGTAGCCATTCCACCTGTGTTAGACATTGTAGATGATGTGTTTTCAGAGTCTAGTCTGACTCCTGACTCCTTACCTCCAGCTCCTGCTAAGCCTGACAGATATTACAGGGCTCCTGACTCTCATAAATTCCTTTTCAAAAACCCTACTGTAGACAGAGAGCCTATTTCACAGGGTCCCAAAGGGGTTAAGGCTTCTGCTGCAAAAAACCCTACCCCCACTGACAGATATTCTAGGGCACTGGATAGATGGGGAAAAAAGGTTTACACATCTGCTACCTTGGCTATAAGGGCCTTAAACTGTCAGTTTCATATGCTCAAATGTCAGCAACATGTCATGACATTGCTTAAACAAAAAATGTTGTTAAATTCTGAATGTGCAGAAAACAAGGAAATGCAGGATTTATTGCATGCAGCTGAACAAGTTGGAAAGCATACTTTGCAATGTGGTTTTGATTCTCTGGAGGCCTCCGGCAGGGCCGCAGTTACGGGTTCTGTAATTAGGAGGCATGCTTGGTTAAAGGAACAAAGTCTGCCTGATCATGTCAAAGTGAAATTGTTAGATGCACATTTGCAGCATGATACTTTGTTTGGTGTTAAGGCAGAAGAGGTGTTGAAGAAAATGGAGGACAAAGCTAAATCTATGCAAACTGTCAAAGATTTCTTACAAGTACAGCCACCTGGGTTTAGTAGACACTGGCCAACAAAGAATTGGTCCTTTCCAGTGTCAGACAGACCCCAAAAGGGCAGATCCAGATGCCCTAGAGGCAGATCCCAGGCGCAAGGTTCATACAGGTCAAAGCAATGGGGTGCTTCTACCTCCAAAAGTGGAGAAGACAAATCACAACCTTACAGGAAACAGTCCCAATGACTTCCCCCTGCCTGCATCAAGCACTTGTCTCCTGGCAGCACCCTTAGGGAGAAAAATAGTACTTTTTTCTCAAAGTTGGCACATTATAACCCAGGACAAGTGGGTTCTAAACATAGTGTCACAAGGCTACAAGTTTCACTTCCATACCCTGCCAAAGGCAAATGGTTGGCCAAATCTGCCAAAAAATCAATGGGCAGAGGCACAAAAACAAGTCTCGTCCCTCATGGACATGGGGGCTATTCAACAAGTACCACAGCAAGAGCAGGGACAAGGATTTTACTCAAGACTGTTCTTGGTACCCAGAAAGGACAAAGCCTGGAGACCAATACTGGACCTATCTATTCTAAACACATTCCTGGATATACCAAAATTCAAAATGTTGACCTTGCAGCGGTTTCTGCCCATGCTGGGCAAAAAGGCTTGGCTCGTGACTTTAGACCTAAAAGAGGCATACCTGCATGTCCCAATCAGGCAATCATGCAGAAGATACCTCAAATTCAAGGCTGGCTCAATGCATTACCAATTCTCTGCACTGTCCTTTGGCTTATTTACTGCGCCCCGGGTCTTTGCAAAGTCCCTGGCACTAGTAATCGCTTTCTGCAGACAAAGAGGAATACAAATATATCCTTACTTGGATGACTGCCTAATTCAAGCAAAGAACAAGGACATTCTAGTACAGCATCTGGCGTTTGTGAAAAGACTTAACATGCCTAGGTTACACGGTCAACGACAAGAAATCAAAACTAGTACCCTCTCAAGAGATAATATTCCTGGGTGCAAGCTTAAATACAACTGCCCAGATGGCTTATCTCATGCCAGACAAACAAAGGGAACTGACTACCTATTTCAAAACATTGGCAACAAAGGCCCAGTTATCTGCAAGAAAAATTCTGCAGGCTTTGGGCTTCATGGCATCCTGCATCCTACTGATTCCATATGCAAGACTCCATGTGCAAGACTGCATATGAGGAAACTTCAATGGTACCTAAAAAGTGTCTGGACGCAACATTGCCACAGCCTGGAAACAATGATTACTCTCATTCCCTGCCTGCAACAGGAGTTTTGATGGTGGGCGAAGGCTTGTCACCAAAACAAGGGACAGCCATTCGCATTATCCCCAGCCAGGCAGCACCGAACAACGGATGCATCGGATTATGTCTGGGGGGCCCACATGGCAGGAAAATGCATTCAGGGCACCTGGTCCACAAACCAAATACATCTACATATCAATCAAAAAGAGATGCTAGCTGTTCAAAATGCCCTGACAGCCATCAAGGACCTACTTCATCCGGGACAACTACTGATAAAGACAGACAACACCACGGTCATGTGGTATATAAATAAGCAGGGAGGCACACATTCTTACCCCCTTTGCAGACTAGCCATGGCTTTGTGGGACACAGCATTGATTACCAAATTCACCTGCAGGCACAATTCCAGCAAGGAAAGGAAAATACTCTGGCAGACAAACTAAGCAGAAAGCTCATGGATCCCCACGAGTGGCAGCTGGATCCTCAAGTCTTCAGCATGATAACAAGGAAATGGGGATGCCCGGACATAGATCTATTTGCCTCCCCTCACAACTACCAACTACAAAGATTCTGCACAAGGACTTATCACAGACAAGCATGGAAAGTGGACGCCTTATCTTTCAACTGGAAAAACCTATCAGTATATGCCTTTCCTCCACTGCCTCTTCTCCCCAAGGTACTCCTAAATGTCAGACAGGAGAAACCAAAAATGATACTGATTGCCCCAGACTGGCCCCGCCAGTACTGGTATCTGATCTTAAGGAACTTGTCTCAATGCCCAGCCTGGACCTTACCTCAAATACCTCATCTACTGTCCCAACAAAACAAACCGATCCTGCACAGCCAACTCAGGACTCTAAACCTGGCAGAGTGGCGGATAATGTAGCCATACGAAGCACACCTCTCAGTAAAGCTGTGATGGATGTCATTTTGGAAGCCAGAAGGCCTAGTACTAGGAAATCTTATGCTGGAAAATGGAAGAGATGTTGTGCTTGGAGCCAGGCACAAGGAACTGATACAGCTGTACCAAATATTCCTCAGATTTTGCAATACTTAACTGAGATCTTGGAGAAAGGCCTACCTTTTTCATCAATTAAAATTCATGCCTCTGCCATTTTGGCTCATTACAATACAGAGCCACCAATCTTTTCTCATCCTTTATTAAGGCAGTACCTCAGAGGAGCCAAAAATGCAAGGCCTCCAAGGAGATCGCCAATACCTGCATGGGACCTCAATTATGTCTTGGAAAAACTCACCCTACCTCCATTTGAGCCAGCTGCTACTGCTGATATAAAGTTTTTATCTTGGAAAACAGCTTTGCTCCTAGCAATAACTTCTGCAAGATGAGTGTCAGAGCTTCAGACACTCATGGCTGTGGAACCTTTTATCATTTTTTATCCAGACAGGGACTCTCTGAGGACAAACCCAACATTTATGCCTTAGGTGGTGTCCAGTGTGGCCCCTACCCAAATTTGCCAACTTTTTATCCAAATCCACAGAACAAGGGGGAGAGAATTCTGCATTCTTTGGACCTACACAGACAGCTTAGATTCTATTTGGACAAAACTAAAGTTTTCAGGAAAACAGAGCAATTACTAGTGGCATATGCTGCAAGATCACAAGGAAAGGCTATCTCCAAGCAGACTATTTCAAAGTGGATGGGCCACTGCATTCGTTTCTGCTATTCACAACATGGCAAACCAGTGCCTAAGGGCATTAGGCCACATTCAACCAGAGCTGCAGCCACTTCAGCAGCCTTTCTCAGGGGAGTACCAACTAAAGACATTTTAGAGGCTCCTACTTGGAATTCAGTGCACACCTTTACAAAGCATTATCATCTGCCACTTTACTCTAAATCCAGGGCAGACTTTGCCACTGCAGTTCTGTAGGGCCTTATAGCCACTCCTAATGCTGTTTAGCTCCAGCCTCCCAACCATAGCTTTGGGACTCTACCCAAATGTAATGACTGCAACAGTGAAACACGAAGAACATAGTACAGATGTTCATCATGTTACCCTGCTGCAGTCATCACACTTGGGTTATCCTGTCGTCAGGCAGTCCCGCAGTCGGCCTGAATTCCAAAGTCTTGGTCCGGCGTCGGTTGCTGTCGCTTCTTCCCTGACGTCAGTGCGCCAGGGGTATATAAGAGGCATCTGACGCCATTTTCTTCAGTCTTTCTTGCCGTGCGGTGCCCGAAGCAGAAGCAGTTCGCAAGTGCTGGTCGGCCGACACCTGAGATTTTCAAATCGAATTTCAGTCCTAAGTCTTCAAAGCTAAGTACCCCGTTGGGGAACCTTTTCTTGCCTCAGTCCGATGTCAGAAAAAGTTAAGAATTGCATTTCTTGTGGGAAGCAAATACCTCATAAGGACTTTCATTCTTATTGTATACCTTGCCTAGGCCCAGACCACGACGTCACTGGTTGTCGGTTTTGTGCTAGGTTCAATAAGCGAACTATAAAGCGACGCTTTGATTCCGCACGACACTACTTCGGTAGGAAATTTAATTACACTATGCCATCGGAGCAACCGACTACTGGTGTGCATAAAAAACACAAAGATAAAGACAGGCAGCCTAGATCCAAGCCAGACTCCGTGGTCTCGGCTGGGCTGGTCGCCGGTTCATGGTTTCCAGTGAGGCGCCTACGCAGCCCCTGGCGACCGCAGAATTGGAACCCCAAACCGCTTTGGATTCCCAAGCAGAGAGTTTTAGGCCAATGCAGCCATTTTCTTTAGGCCCTACCGACAACATTGCAAAAGGAGAAGCTGGTGCTGTGGAAACACCTTCGGTTTCAGAAGGTGTCTTCAGACCGACTACTCTCACCATTAAATCTTATGCTAAGCTTAAGACTCCTCTAAAACCAAAAAAGACTACACATCAGTCTCCAGCTCAAGGCCCCATGCCTAAGAAACAAAAGCTTAAAATGGCTGAAGATTTGACTTCTTTAATCAGGGGTTCCCACCCCCCCCCCCAGACAAAAGGCCAAGACAAGAGGAGGATTATGCCTCCTCTGATCAAGTGTCTATTTCCTCAGGCTCCTCTGAGGAACAGAATTACTCCTTCCCCCCTTATGAAGATTCTGATGCTGAATATTCCATTCCCTCAGCTTCTCCCCCTGAAGACTATTCCTTTGGGGAAACCTTACATACCATGAGGGAACATTTCCACTGGGAAGGTCAGGACTACTCCGACTCAAAGAAAAGGCTCCAAGAGTTTCTTTTACTTCCCCAGCACAGACCACTTGCTATCCCATCCAGTTTTAGACATTGTGGATGATGTTTACTTAGAATTTAGTCTAAATCCAGATTCTCTGCCTCCTGCTCCAGCCAAACCAGACAGATATTATAGAGTGCCTGACTCACACAAATTCCTTTACAAAAGCCCTGTTGCTGACCCAGAGACAATCTCCCAGGGTCCCAAAGGGGCAAAGGCTTCTATGGCTAAAAATCCTGTACCCTCTGAAAGGGATTCCAGAGCACTAGATAGGTGGGGGAAGAAGGTTTACACCTCAGCTACTCTAGCTATGAGAGCACTAAATTGTCAATTTCACATGCTGAAATACCAGCAATTCCTAATGTCTCAAATAAAACAAAAGATGAGCACGCACCCTCAACAGTCTGAATTCAAGGAAATGCAGGATCTGTTGCATGCAGCTGAACAGGTGGGCGAACATACTTTACAATGTGGATTTGATTCCTTGGAAGCTTCCTGTAGAGCAGCTGTTACTGGGTCTGTTATACGTAGGCATGCTTGGTTAAAGGAACAAACTCTGCCTGATCATGTTAAAGCAAAGCTACTAGATGCACCCTTACAGCAGGATGTCTTATTTGGGGTTAAAGCAGAAGAGGTTTTAAAGAAAATGGAGGACAAGGCAAAATCTATGCAGACGGTCAAAGATTTCTTACAGGTACAACCCCCACGCTTCAGCAGAAATTGGCCAACAAAAAATTGGTCCTTTCCAACTTCTGACAGACCACAGAGGGGTAAATACAGGCCAAGGGCAGAGGTCAAGCACAAATCCCTTACAAACCTCGCCAATGGGGCACTGCAACACAGAAGGGAGGAGAAGACAGGCCCCAGACTACTAGAAGACAAACACAATGACTTAAACCTCAAACTGCCAAGCAAAGCTCTCTTGGCAGCTCCCTTGGGAGGAAAATTAGCATTTTTTGCAGATAACTGACGCATCATCACAAAGGACAAATGGGTCATAGACATTATCATACAAGGATACAGATTCCATTTCCACACCTTGCCAAGGAAAAAAGGAATGCCAAACGTGCCACAAAATCAATGGGCAGAGGCACAAAAACAAATTACAGCTCTCATGGACATGAGAGCCATTCAACTGGTACCTACACAGGAGCAAGGCCAAGGATTTTACTCAAGGCTCTTTCTAGTCCCCAGAAAGGACAATGCATGGAGACCCATTCTGGACCTTTCAATTCTAAACACCTACTTGCAAGTACCCAAATTCAAGATGCTAACACTACAGCAGCTTTTTCCCATGTTGGGCAAGAAGGTTTGGCTAGTAACGTTGGACCTCAAGGAGGCATACCTGCATGTCCCTATCAGACAAAATTGCAGAAGATACCTCCGTTTCATTGCAGGTTCAACCCATTACCAATTCTCTGCACTGCCCTTTGGCTTATTTACTGCACCCAGGGTCGTCACAATATGCCTGGCACCAGTATTTGCATACTGCAGACAAAGAGGAATTCAAATATACCCATACCTGAACGACTGCCTCATCCAAGCAGAAAACAAGGACATTCTCTTACAACATCTGGCTTTTGTAAAACACCTTCTAAGCTGCCTAGGGTACACAGTAAACGAAAAGAAATCAAAATAGTGCCCTCACAAAATATGACATTCTTGGGTGCCAGCTTGAATACAACGGCCCAGGTGGCTTATCTGATGCCAGACAAACAATTATAACTAACTCAATACTTCAAAATAATGGCAACAAAGACCCAACTCCCTGCAAGAAAAATTCTGCAGGCCTTGGGCTTCATGGCAACTTGCATACTACTAATACCATTTGCAAAACTGCATATGAGGAAATTACAATGGTATCTGAAAAGCGTATGAACTCAACACAGCCACAGCTTGGAAACAATGATACCTCTCATTCCCTGCCTTCAACAGGAGTTTCTATGGTGGTCACAGGCATGTCACCTCAACAAGGGTCAGCCTTTCACCTTACCCCAGCCAGGCAAACTATGACAACAGATGCATCGGACTACGCCTGGGGGGCACACGTGGCAGGACAGTGCGTTCAAGGCATATGGACTGCAGATCAAAGAAATCTGCACATCAATCAAAAAGAAATGCTAGCTGTACAGAATGCTCTGACAGCCTTCAATGACCTCTTACATCCAGGGCATTTTATAATAAGGACAGACAACACCACAGTAATGTGGTACATAAACAAACAAGGAGGTACTCACTCCTACCCTCTATGCAGACAGGCAAGCAATGACCTTGTGGAACACAGCTCTCGCTTACCAAGTTCGATTACAAGCACAATTCCTGCCAGGAAAAAAGAACACATTGGCAGACGACCTAAGCAGGAACATCATGGATCCCCACGAGTGGAAACTGGATCCACAAGTATTTGCAATGATAACTCAAAAATGGGGGCGCCTAGACATAGACCTGTTTGCCAACTCCCAAAACTATCAGCTTTCAAAATTTTGCACAAGGACATTCCACCATCAAGCTTGGAAAGTGGACGCACTCTCATTCAGTTGGAAAATGTTGACAGTATATGCCTTTCCTCCATTGCCCCTTCTCACAAAGGTACTGCTGAAAGGATGGAGAGACCCCGAATGATACTCATTGCCCCAGACTGGCCACGCCAGCACTGGTACCCACTACTAAGGAGCATGGCCCACGGCCCACCATGGATTTTACCGCAAATTCCTCATCTGCTCACACAGCAAGACAGTCAGATTCTACACAGCCAGCCAAAAACCTTAAACTTGGCTGCATGGCAAATCACTTAAGCAACCAGCCAGCTCCTCTTTCACAAGCTGTTATGGATGTCATTCTGGAGGCCAGGAGGCCCAGCACCAGGAAAGCCTACTCGTACAAATGGAAAAGATTTTGTGCCTGGAACCAAGCTAAAGGCCAAAATACCCTTGAGCCGGACATACCTCAGATTCTACAATATTTAACTGAGATGTTACACAAAGGACTTTCTTTTTCATCTATTAAAATCCACGCCTCAGCTATTTCAGCTCACTACAACACGGATCCTCCCTTATTTTCACATCCACTTCTAAGGCAGTACCTCAGAGGGGCCAAAAACATTAGGCCTCCCAGGAGAGCACCAACACCAACTTGGGACCTCAACTTTGTTCTGGAAAAACTTACACTGCCACCTTTTGAGCCAGCTTTCTCAGCTGATTTAAAGTTTATATCATGGAAGACTGCCCTGCTGCTAGCAATTACTTCAGCCAGAAGAGTCTCAGAGCTACAGGCACTAATGGCAGTAGAGCCTTTCCTCATTTTTCATCAAGACAGAGTTTCTCTCTGAACTAACCCCTCCTTTTTGCCAAAGGTGGTATCCACTGTGGCTCTAAATCAAACCATCCATTTACCCACCTTCTTCCCAAATCCACAGAACAAAGGAGAAAGACTCCGGCACTCCTTGGACATTCACAGGCAACTACGTTACTACTTGGATAAAACTAAGGTTTTCAGAAAATCTGATCAGCTTTTTGTATCCTATGCTACAGCATCACAAGGAAAGGCTATCTCAAAACAGACCATTTCCAAATGGATAGGACATTGCATACGTTTTTGCTACACCCATCATGGAAAACCAGTTCCAGCTAGCATAAGGCCCCACTCCACCAGGGCAGCAGCTACATCTACAGCCTTCCTCAGGGGAGTGCCAACCAAGGATATCCTGGAAGCTGCAACTTGGAGTTCAGTACACACCTTCACGAAACACTATAATTTACCACTTTACTCTAAGACTAGAGCTGGCTTCGCCACTGCAGTTTTGCAGGGACTTCTAGCCTCCTCTAACCCTGTTTGATTCCATCACCCATCCTTAGCTTTGGGATTCAACCCAAGTGTGATGACTGCAGCAGGGTAACACGATGAACATAGTACAGTTTTGTACCTACCATAAATGTAGATGTTGGAGTGTATACCCTGCTACAGTCCAGGTTACCCTACCTCCATCCCCTCTGACCTAACTGAAACCTTTCAATACCTTAAAATCTGATACAACCTTTGTGGTGTATTTGCTTATAGCTGGAGGGATGTTTTGTTTGTGTTAAACTTTTATTATTGGTACTATCTACTGACCACCTTTTGGGGGGGCACCTGGCATCTGGGGCAAAAAAAAACTGAAGAAAATGGCGTCAGATGCCTCTTATATACTCCTGGCGCACTGGCGTCAGGGAAGAAACGACAGCATTCGACGCCGGACCAAGACTTTGGAATTCAGGCCGACTGCGGGACCGCCTGACGACAGGATAACCCAAGTGTGATGACTGCAGCAAGGTATACACTCGAACATCTACATTTATGGTAGGTACAAAACTGTACTTTGTGTGCACTTACCATAAATGTAGATGTTCGAGTGTATTCACTGATGTAGTCCAGGTTACCCACCCACCATCCCCCTTATTTCCGCTGGAACTTATCTTTCCTTCTCTGATCTATACAACCTATGTAGTGTATTTGCTTGTAGATGAAGGTAAAGTTTATATTGGTGCATGTATGTGTTTTATTTATATATATATATATATATATATATATATATATATGTGTGTGTGTGTGTATATGTAGATATATATATATATATATATATATATATATATATATATATATATAAATTTTGGCTACCCTTTAGGGGGCACCTGACATCTGGGGCAAGAAAAACTGAAGAAAATGGCATCGGCTGCATCTTTTATACCCCTGACGACCTGATGTCAGGGAAGTAGCGACAGCAACCGATGCAGGACCCAAGACTTTGGAATTCAGGCCGACTGAGGGCAACCTGCCAGCAGGATTACCCAAATGTAATGACTGCAACAATGAATACACTCGAACATCTACATTTATGGTATGTGTACACAACTGTACTTTTTGTGGTAGGAAGAGAGGGTTGTCTGTGTACATGAGGCAGTTGTAACATTGCCTCAGGATACCCAGATTCACCACCTGGACTGGAGAGTGCGCCTGAAGTTGCCCTTTGGTCATGCCTGAATAGTAGGGTGAGCTGCTTAGTCGCTTGGTTGGTGAGGGGTGAATAAAGAGCCTTGCCCTGCTGGGCAGTCAGTGTCAGGGTATATTTGTGCTTGCTATTAGGTCTGAGTAAGTGCTGGGCTCTAAGATGCTTTCTGAGTGCTTAGGTTGAGAGTTAGACTAGTTTCAAGGGAAAAACTGAAGAGGAGACTTAGTGGAGCCGGGAATAATTTAACCGTAGCTAGCCGGCACTGCCCGGTGCACAAAATCGTGCAAACACATTTTTATAGTAGGGAAATGAAAGAGACAGAAATTAGCCCAAAATGGCCAATAAACTACTAACTTCTGGGCTGGAACTACCCCTCCAGGGACAGATAGGTTGCTCAAAGCTCCTCTCTCTCACAGGTGAACAGAGAAACTTCCTTCTATCCAAGTAAGGTATGGGCAACTAAGAAACTAGTATCACAGCCCTGAATTCAGCAGTAGCCTGAAAACTGGACTATAATAGCTTAGAAAGGTGGGAAACAAGGAATCTTTTTTTTTTTTTTTTTTTTTTTGTTAAGATAAGGCAAAAACAGTAAAAAATACACTTAAAACAGCTTTAAATGAGCACAAACGATCAGAAAAGGTTATCACACTTTAGTGTGTAGCCTACAACAGTTAAATTATTTAAACAAAAAACTTTTTAAAAGTGCAGCAGTCAAATAAGTACAATATGTGAAAAAACAAGCTTTTAAATCACAATAAACCCTGGAAAATCTGTGTTTAGGCGGAAAACAGTTAAGTACAGCAAGACAGTACAGAAAACTGATACTTAATCACTACAAAGTCTCTCTTCTAAGCTAGAAGGCTTGTATCAGTTTAAGGCTTTCTAGTGCTATCAGTAGGTTAGTTACAGGAAAGATGAGAAACAAGCGCAGATGTGGTCTTTTAAACCAGAAAGTTGAAAGAGATGGACAAACTCCAAATGGTCAATAAACTACAATTTCTGGGCCAAGAACCTCTCCTCTCATGGTAGACAGGCTACCTAGCGCTTACCACTCCCACTGGTAAGCTAGAAGGCTTTCTTCCAACACAGAAAGGTTTGCAGGGCTCAGAAGCTTACCAACAGTCTTGGATACAGCAACTCTGTATCTGGACTAGGCTAGTTACAGGAAAGGTGGGAAACAAGCACAAGTGCGGCTTTTAAACCAGAACATTGAGAGATGAAAAAAAACTGCCCAGACGGCCAGTAGCTACAATTTCTGGGCCAGGAACCACACCTCTTGTGGTAGATAAGCTACCTGATGCTTACCACTCCCACTGATGAGCTAGAAGGCTTCCCCTCCAACACGGAAAGGCTTGGGGGACTCAGAAGCTTACAGAGAGTCCTGGATACAGCAAATTTGTACCTGGACTAGACTAGTAACAGGAAAGGCAGGAAACGAGCACAAACACAGACTTTTAAATCAGAAGGTTGAAAGAGATGGAAAAGCTTCCCAAATGGCTACTAAGCTATAATTTCTGGGCCAGAAACCTCTCCTTCTGTGGTAGATAGGTTACCTAGTGCTTACCACTCCCACTGATAAGCTAGAAGGCTTCTCTCCAACACAGAAGGGCTTGGGGGGGGGGGGGTCAGAAGCTTACCAACAGTCCTGATACAGCAAATCTGTACCTGGACTACACTAGTTATAGGAAAGGCAGGGAACAAACGCAAATGGGCTTTTAACCAGAAAGTAAAAAGAGATGGAAAAACTGCCCAATCGGCCAATGAACTACAATTTCAGAGCCAAAACCCACTCTTCCCGTGGTAGATAGGCTACCTAGTGCTTACCACTCCCACTAATAAGCTAGAAGGCTTCCCTCCAACACAGAAAGGCTTGGGGAGCTCAGAAGCTTACCAACAGTCCTGGATACAGCAAGTCTGTATCTGGACTTGACTAGTTACAGGAAACAAGCTTAGAATTTTTTTTTTTTTGTTACAGAAAAGCAGCTAAAACAGCAGTAAATACAATTCAAATTGTAGTGCAGGCCAGCACATCCGAGTGTGTAGCAGCACTACGGCAAATGCAGTTCAAGTAAATGCAATTAAATTAACAAATGACTAAAAAGCAAGTGCAGAAAGCAGTAAATTAGAAGGCTACTAACAAGCAGTAATAAGTGCAGAGTAAGAGCGACTGAACAGATAGCACGCAGAAGAGCAACTAAGACATTTACAGTAAGAGCAGCTGAATTATAGATATATATATATATATATATATATATATAATTTTTTTTTTTTTTTTTTTTTTTTTTTTGAGGGAGGGAACAGAGCAGGATTAAGAGGCTACAGGAGTTGCCCTTCTCAAATGCTCTTTTATCCTGTGTTTAAGTGGAACTGTATAATATTAGAACAGTAATGGAATTGTAGGGCGAGTGCTACTCTCTGACCAAATTCCCATTTTAAATAGTTGAGATCAGATCAAGGTTAAGCCATCACACGTACTGCAGCAGCTCAGAGATCTCTTCTGGTGCTGTTGATTGCAAAGGTGGTCACCACTTGGCTTTTTTGTATGCTGTGAAAGTGTGCATGTGTAACTTGTCTTAATGCGGTAAGGATATATTTCAGGTAAACTTATGTAATACGTCTATTGGCACCAAGTAACCAAACACAAGTCCAAGGTGAAAAAACGAAAGTAAAAATTCACTAGAACACTTCGTGAATCTGTACCATTCATTACACAGAATTTATTACTAGAGAATTTAAAAAAAAAAAAAGCGGAAGTGAGATGAAATCGCTTGATGTTTAATTTTCTGCTAATAACTATTGTGTGGCAAATGGTACATTCTCATAAAGTGTTTAATGAATTTTTACATCTGTTAGCACCACAGGAACCTAATTTTATAGGTCATGCTCTCAAGAAGGCAATTTTATGCATTATGCCTTCTCAGCTCCAAAGAGTGAGAAGTTATATGTCGGCAAAATTTTTGTGCTATGCTTTTGTATCCCTGCTATGAGTTATAGTGGTATCCTCCTATGATTTTGAAAGCTGAGAAGTTGAGAGGTATGGTAGGTGGACATCTTGCCATTGTGCCAAAGGGCTACCATTCTGTGGTTAGATTAATGTTAAATATCGGCAAGGACAAATTATTGTTTTTGGTGATGAGTTTTGTTGATTTTTGATAGGCAATAACCTGGACTCAAGGCTGGAGAATAAAAATGGCACAGCAACTCAGTACCTACAGATTTGTGATAACAATGCTGCAAACAGAGCTCTTAAACAAAAGGTCAAGAGGAAAAAAAGGGGTGAGGCTCGCCAGTGGCAAACAGGTAAGTAGTACATCTTAAATCAGTAACTAGCAAAAATTTATAAAACAATAGCATGGTTGTAGAACACAGAGTGATAAAGCCTACAGTAATGACACAAACCTACTCTGGCATCTTAGCTTAGTGATGGAAGAGCTGGAGGAGGGGAGGAGTGTGTGACTGTTGCCAGCTCACCCGTCCTGAGGAAGGAAGTAGTGGATTTTGCCATCAGATTTCAACTATACAAGTAGGGGCTTGTGCTGCACCACACAGGCTGGGACTAAGGAAATGGACTTGGCACTACCAAGCTGGTGATGCTAGCTTTCAAAACTGGGGTATGCACACAGGGAGAGCATTGTAAGCCCTTTAGTGATGCTGGTGCTCCTATGGTACTTGGGGTTAGGACTTTGAGAAAACACCCTCTAACCTTCACCCGATATGAAGTATTGCGTTCAAGGGAAGAGAGTACTATGTAGTTCTATTAAGGTCCATCCTGACGCACAAACCACCCTAGTGTGTGTGTGTGTGTGTGTGTGTGTGTGTGTGTGTGTGTGTGTGTGTGTGGGGTAAAGTCAAGCTTTAAGGTCCCTGGGATGAGGGCACTCTTCCTCGGTGATGCAGGGAGTGACAGGACCACAAGCTCCTCAGTGACTGCCTGGATGACAGATTCCCTTTAGTTGGATCGTCACTTGCTACAGAAAGAGTGGTTGGCTTTGACATGTGAGAAAGGGGATGCTGATGCTTGGCAGGCATAGAGAGAAAATGCGCCAATTAAAACTTTAGAAGACATTTTCTGCTGATTGGTGTTTTGCTGTATTTCTTTATTAAGATATACTTTTTATTCTAGGAGATCACTTGTAGCATTTAGTATAACACTAATGTTCACTACCTGTCCTGATTTTCAAGGAAACATTCCCCACATGAGGGCATTGCAAGTTTTACAATGTTACTTTTCCATCGTCATTTGACACATGCTGTGTACTTAATGGCATTTACAGCACTTCTAAGTGTTTTTGAAAGATTGACTGCATTTTCATTTTTTCATGTAACTTATCAGTCAATTTGGCTTTTTATTTTCCATTTTTTATTTAATTTATTTAATTGCTTACTCATTGTTTAACTGGGTAGTTCAGCTGAGCATAATCCATTTTCTGCAGAGGTAAACAGAGAAAAGCAGCTGCACAGTAAAACAACTGCATACAATACATATGATATTTTGCACATACTATATAGATGCAACTGTAGTCATCCATTTGTTGCAACAGATAACATAAAACATGTATACAAGTAAAAAAATACTTTGTTCTTGTAGATAAGTGCATAATCCTCTTTAAACAGATTGGACAATACAAGGTGATAGTTTTGGTTTCCTCAATAACGTCAAGAAATAATTGGGCTTATGACTTTGTGTTTTGGCACTACATAATTGTTGAACTTATGCAAAGAGGTATAACACAGCAACTAAAGATGACTTAGAAGGTTTGAAAGTCTTTTTTGTGAAATCTTCCATAGCTTAGAATAGAAGGTGGCTAAGGCTGAGTGGAGTAAAGTTGAAAATCTAAGAAAGACAGATTGTGACAGAAAAGCTTAAGGAAAGCAAAGAGATGCTTGAAATATGGGAATGTGAGATATCCTTCTGTTCATTGTTGCAATATTCTTTACATATGGGTTGTATTCTGCCAATCGACCAAATGTCCAGCCTGTATACAAAAGCTTATTGCCACTGCCAGTACGTGGGACGTCGCACAAAGTCACTGAGAATGTCAGCCATAAAAGGGACATCTGCACGTACTATCCTCAGAACTTTTTCACCGCCATTTAGAAAGGTTGACTCATGCGTTTGGTCTGCAGTCAGATATCATTGGTTCGGCTTCCAGATTCAGAAAAGTAACCGAGTAGGGGATTTATTTCCTTACTACTGCCTCTTGTTAATGTCATCCAGGAAGGGATGTGTAGGTGTGGAAGGCAAATTCCACATAAGGATAGTCACAGGCTTTGCTTGCTCTGTTTAGAGCCTACACACGACCATTGTTCCTGTTCGATCTGTCAGGCCTTTGTGCCTAAGATGTTGAGTAGTCATCTGTTGGCTTTAAATCTTTACCTAGAAAATCAGAGACTTAAACTTCTGGCTAGGGACACAATGGAGGGTTCCAGCAGTCCTTGAGCAGACCCATCTTTGAAGAGGAAGGTTAGCAAAGTTAGGCCCGAATCCTCTTCAGCTGCTCCTAATTCCTCCAACGTACTCCTTGAGGTTGGTGAAAACCTGGCAATATACTCAGAGATAGGCTCCGCTTCTTTGGTGGGTACCACAGGGGAAGCCATCAAGGTGGTGAATCTTAGCACATCCTAGGCCATGCAAATGTCAGGTTCGGACGACTTGGGGGAACTGCTGCTTGTTCTGGGAACAACTCCTGCCCTACAGTCTAAAGAAGTCTCGGACGTAAGGCCTATGTCTGGGCATTCTCCTCACCAAGACAAATCTGCTAAGAAGAAGCAGAAGACAAAACATTCTGCTGCCCCTTCCACCCCTCCATCAAACTGGAATGCCTTTTTGCAGGGTCTCATTATAGCCTTGATGGCTTTGAGGCCTACAGCTTCTCCTTCCACTGTTCCCTTGCCTGCCTTCTCCTCATCTCTGGTATTGTCATCTGGGTCTCGGGTGTCCCCTTCTGCACAGGCTGCTGAGTATCAGATTCCTGATTCAGACTCTGATGATTCTTCTTCGGATGAAGGTTCCTTGGCATACTTCACTCATTCCTTCTCCTCTGGAATATGCCTCTCCAAAGGAGAAGTCTAATGGGAGTGATTCCCCTTTGGAAGAGCTTTCCTTTGGGGAAACTAATAAGATGAGGGAATTCTTTGAATGGGATTCTTCTCAAATTTCAGAGGAACAGAAAAGATACTATGACCTTCTGCAGTTGGAAGCCACTGCTCCCTCAGCAGTTCCACCAGTGCTTCCAGCTTTCTTGGATGCTTTTATGTCGTCATCTAAAAACCCAGACTCCCAGGCCCCTGCTCCTAAAAGACCTGACAGGTTTTATAAGGCCCCGATGACTGTAGTTTCTTTTTAAATGTCCTTCTGCTGACCCTGTTCTGGTCTCCATTACATCTGACAAATCTTCTTGCATGTCACCTTCTGCAAAGCTCCTTCCTTCTGGCAAGGAAAGCAGAATTTTGGAAAAACTGGGAAAGAAGGTTTATACCTCTTCCACCATAGCAATTAGAGCTGTTAATTACCAGACACACGTGTCTAGGTACTCTCTGGCCCTACTTTCTCAGAGTTCCCAGACGCTTTCTGAATTACCTGATTCAGAGGCTAAATCACAGATTCTTACTCTTCTGTCTGCTTCCTCTCAGGTAGCAAGACATTCATCAAATGTAGTTATGGTGCTGTGGAGGCATCTTCCAGGCCCACAGCTTCTGCAGCTGTACTCGGAAGGCATTCTTGGTTACGCCTTCAGTCACTCCCTGATGACATAAAGGCCAAATTGCTTGATGCTCCTTTGGATAACTCTGTCCTTTTTGGCACAACAGCTACAGAGCTTTTTAACTCCTTGAAAGAAAAGGGTAAGGAGCTCCAGGATTTGAAACGCTTTTTTCCCGCAGTCCCGAACCTGTCAAGACTCTTGTCATAAGGCATGCTCACTCCTCCACTTTTGTCACATTTGGGCATAGGCAGTAGTAGGCTTCCAGGAGACCACCACAGTCAAAATGTGTTGCTTCTGGCTCTGCTCTTCAGCAGCCCTTTCAGCCCAGACCAAGTTCTTTGTGACGACCAAGTGCTTCTTCCAAGTCATACTCCTTTATCTCTTTGCCCTTTCCCTTTCACACTGGATGGAAATCACTCAGGACTCCTGGGTCCTCTCCATCATTCAAAACAGATACTTTATGACTTGGAAGACTATTCCTCCCTTCCAGGGGATACCTCAACCCCCATCCACCCAACTTCATCTGTTCCCCTTGTTGCTTTCTTAACTCTCAGACCAAGGCACCATTCAGGCTGTCCCTCTAGACTAACAGAGAAAGGAGTTCTACTTCAGGATGTTTTTTGTGGCAACAAAAGAAGGTTCTTGGATGCCTGTCCTGGACCTCTCCCTCTTAATACCTTCCTGGTGGTGCCTTCTTTCAGGATGCTATTTCTGTAGTCTCTTCTTCCCTTAATCCCTCCTCAATCCTTCCTTATTGCTCTTGATCTCAAGGATGCCTACCTGCATATCCCTATTCATCATCAGTTCAGGAAGTTCTTCCATTTCTCGTTGGGTTCTGTGCACTTTCAGTTCTCTCTGCCTTGTCTTTTGGTCTCTCTAGTGCTGCAAGGGTATTTACAAAGTGCCTAGCCCCAGCCCGCCTAAGGGTAAAATAGCTTCAGGTTTACCCCTACTTGGACGATCTGCTCTTCATTGCCAACAGCCCAGACGTATTAAAACAATACCTTACCCTAGTTGTTCCCTTTCTACATGGCATAGGATTTTCATTAAATTTAAAAAAATCCAGTCTAAACCCTACCCAGGATCTCATGTTTCTGGAATGCAGGCTCTGAACGGATTTGATGATAGTTTTCCTGCCTTCAGAAAAAGCCCTTTCTCTAAGGGATTTCATGGAGTCCCTTCTGTCTCTTCCTTCCATCACAGCCAGGGAATTTCTGAGACTACTGGGATTTATGGCCTCAATTATCTCCATGCTGCTGATTCCTCCTCTTCCCTGCCTGAAAACAGAATTGCTTTGGTGGATGCAGGAACTCAGAACCCCGGCTTTCTACCTCCAAGTACCCCAACTGGCTCAGCAGCTCTTTACAGATGCCTCAGATATAGGTTGGGAGCAACTTTTGCCTCCAGGGAAGGTTCAGGGTCTTCGGTCTCCCTCTCAACAGAGGGAAAACATCAACATCAGAGATTTTGAAGACTTTGATTCTGGACTTGCAGACCTTTCATCCTCTATTCCTGCCAGGACCACTCAGGATATTTATGGACAATACTACAGTCCTTTGGTACATAAGCAAGCAGGGGTGCACAAAATCTTACCTTCTTTGTCAATTAGCCTTAAAAACATGGGAACTGGCTATCCAGTACAGAATTACTCTGTGTGGTGTGTACCTCCTCTCTGCTCGAAATTCAGTGGCAGATGCATTAAGCAGATCCATGACACAATCCCACAAGTGAATGCTTCACAGGGAGGTATTCCTAGATCTAGTTCATGAGTGGGGTACTCCAGAAATGGACCTCTTTGCCTTCCCTCTGCACAGACAACTTACTCTTTTTTGTGCCAGGGTCCCTCATCCTCAAGCTTGGATGGGGGACACTCTTTCTTTCTCATGGAAGGGGATGTTTCTTTATGCATTTCCCCCTTTCCTCTAATTCAGAAAGTCCTGCTGAGAATTCTGCAGGACACCCAAAACATCTTGTTAGTGACTCCCGTTTGGTCAAGACAGCATTGGTTCCCTCTTCTTCTGCAACTATCCAAGGGTCATCACTACAAGTTACCTCATCGTGACAAGGGATCCTTGATTCATCCACATGTCAACTCTGCAGCTTACCTTGTGGATGATCAACTTTTTATCCCTTTTAGGCAACCCTTTTCTAAGGACGTGCTTAGGGTTTTGCAGGAGGCCAGGAAACCCAATACTAGGAAATCTTAAGTTTCCAATTGGAAAAGGTTTTCTGTCTAGTGCCAGCAAAGAAAACAGGAACCCCTCTCTGCAGGCATTCCTTTAGTACTTTCTTACCTGTGTTGAGTTGCTTAACAGTGTCCCTTTCATATTCCTCAGTCAAAGCCCACTGCTTTGCTCTGTCTGCCTATTTGCCATTGACTCCCCCTTAGCTTCCAGGTTAGAGGTAAAGCTTTTCTTTAATGGCGTCCTACACATGAAACCTCCCAGGAAACCAGTTCCCCCGCTTTGGAATCTAAATGATGTTTTAGAGAAGCTCACTCAGGCCCCTTTTGAGCCAGCGGCCTCTGCTTCTCCGAAGTTTTACACACAGAAAACAGTCCTTTTAGTAGCTTTAACTTCTGCTAGAAGGGTCTCCGAGATTCAGGCATTGATGGCCTTGCCCCCCTTTTTGGTTTAACACAAAGACAGAGTATCCTTGAGAATAAATCCTCCTTTCATGCCCAGAGTGGTGAATGTGTTGTCCCTTAATCAGTCCATTCAGTTGCCCACTTTCTTTCCCTCACCTTAGTCTCCAAGTGAGAGGGTTCTGCATTCTTTAGATGTGCATAGGCAGCTCATATTTTACCTTGGCAAAACAAAGTCTATCAGGAAGTCTGATCCAGCTCTGTGTCCTTTCATCCCAGGGTTCTGGGTTTACATGTCTCCAAACAATTTCTCTCTTCTTGGATCTCTAAGGCCATTGTATTTTGCTGTGACTTCCATGGGAAATCCTTATCTTCTGTTAAGGCCCATTCTACCAGATCTGTTGCTTCCTCCAAAGGTCTAGAGGCTCATTCCATTTTGGAAGCAGCTACTTGGTCATGTATTCATACTTTTACAAAATATTACAAGCTGGACACTTTCTCCAGATCCAGGACAGGATTTGCTAGGGCAGTTCTGCATGGATTTGTAGAAAATGCCTCTGCATAGCTTTCCTCTATTCCTTCCTCTTCCCGGGGTTCCTGTTGAGCTTTTGCACTCTCCCATATGTAGAGAGTACTGCAACATTGAATAGAAGGAAATAGACTAGTTGTGTAAAATCTTACTATAACCATAGATGTTATGTTGCAGTATTCTATCCCTCCCACCTTTCCCCTACTTGTTCTTTCCTTGGATGACTACTTATGATGTGGCCTTGCATTTCTTTCCTCATGGGGTAACTGTATTATGAGGATGGTACATGCGGACGTCCCTTTTATGGCTGATGTTCTTCGTGACTTTGTTCAATATCCCAGGTACTGGCAGTGGCAATAAGCTTTTGTATACAGGCCGGACGTTGGGTTGGTTGGCAGAATACAACTCGTATGTAAAGAATACTGTAACAGAAGAGAAGGACGTCTGTGGTTATGGTAAAAGTTTGCACAACTATTCTTTGTTTTATGAAATGTAACCCAGAATGTGGTTTCTAATTGAAAACCATGAAATACTTGTGTCAAGGAAGAAAAATTACTATAATTTGGGTTGGGGGGGTGAAGAGTTCCAGAATCCACCTGCAGAAGGGAGCTGTGTCCTTCCACCACTATTATAGTCAGCCAAAAAGGATCTTAATCTTTGAAAGAAAATAACCCCCCCCCCCCATAGTGATCCAGAGTTTCACCAAACTTAATGAGCTGACATTTCAGCTGTATTGTAGTCAATCAAATGGCCATTTCCCTAACAAAGCATGTGAAGAAAAGTTGAAAAAAAAATTTCTTCAACCTGTGTTTGTAATGCAAGTAAATATTTGAAGGTTTCTACTTACAAGGAAATTTCATCCTGTTTGAAGAAATGAATAGCGGCAATCCCTCATGTTTGTCATACATGGAAAAATCTGCTTCACTTTTTCAGTTCTGAAGTTCATGTATATGTGAAATAAATAGTTATTTTGCGTACTTTTTCCTGCCTCCAAATTGATTAAAATGTCCCCAGAAAAAGAATAATACTCCAAAAAGGACACAATTTTGCTGTTCCACAACATTCTTGATGGATTTAAGATGGTAAAATACTGTTCCCATTTACTATGTCCTGCCAAGGATTTCCTAGGTTAGGAATCATTACAGAGATGGATACCGGTCCAGACTTCAAATTTAACATACCTGTGTGTTGTGGAAAAGTATTTTTGGATAGTGTAGGAAGAGTTAAAGCTAGCTTTGTCTTCAGTAAAATGGTGAAGGTCATATCCTCCTGTCATACCTCTCAACCTCTCAGTTTAAGTAATCTGGACAAAGCCAAAATAATGGGGACAAAGCCCTAAAATAGGGACACATTTAAAATATTGCTCTTACAAACTTAGAAAGTTGCTAGAATAAAAGGTCTTGTGTTACCAGGCATTTTCTGAAGGATATGAAGTTTGAAACTCAAATGTCTGTCATTATTAAGTAAATTCAGTCCTTACTGATTTGCTACAAAAATCCAGAAAACCACAGATTTTATGCATAATAGACCGAAAAAATAAGTCAAAAATCTGGACAGTTGAGTGGTATGCCTCCTGTGCCATTCACAAAAGAGAATGACTGTACAGAACAAACTGAATATTCCTCAAACATGGATACTAATTTTGATTATCATCAGTCTGTCTTCTACCCTGCATCTGAAGAAGTTAAACTTTTGGAGATTATTAATTTAAATCAAGACTTATATGGTTGGAAACCAAAGCTTCAACTATTCCAAAAAAAATATATATTTTTCAAGTTAGTGAAGCCAAGAAAACCTCAGCCTTTGTGTGGCAGTATCTCTTCTTGGAATATCTTTCAGTTGTTTTTAGTAGTAACCTGCAAGACTCATGTTACAAAAATGGCAGATAGGCTTGGAAAGTGGACAACCCTGTCTTTTCCTAGGAAGGGGATGCTCCTGTATGCCTTTCCTCCCCTTCCTCTGTTTCTGTGAGTCTTGCTCAAGATCTGGCAGGACTCTTCCAAAATCTTTAGTGACTCCTTCTGGTCCTGGCAGCATAGGTTCCCCCTTCTTTCTCACTTGGCCAGGGGCAGTCACCACAAGTTACCTCACCGGGTGGATGTACTCGTACAAGTCAAGGGATTTCTTATCTGTCCTCATGTGTCCACTCTTCAGCTGATGTGGTGGGTGCTAGGGTTTTTTGTATCCCTTTGTGGCACCTTTTTTTTTCTGAGGATGTGCTTTGGGTTCTGCAGTAGGCCAGGAAGCCCACTACCAGAAAATCATTTTTGTCCAATGGAAGAGATTTTCTGTCTGGTGCCTCTGCCGCCATCAGGAACCCCTGTCAGCAGAGGTTCCTTTGGTTCTCTCTTATTTGTGTGATCTGCTCCATGTTGGATTGGCATATTCTTCAGTTAAAGCTCACCTATCAGCAATTTCTGCTGGTCTGCCCTTGACTCCTCCTTTGGCCTCTAGATTTGAGGTCAAGCAGTTTCTTAAAGGCATCCTTCATATCAGGCTTCCCAGGAAGTGTACTCCGCCTTCCTAGGATCTCAGTTTTGTTCTTAAAAAATTGCTTTGGACTTCTTTTGAGCCTGCTTCTCCAGCTTCCTTACAGCATTGGACTCGGAAGACTGGTCTTTTGGCTCTCAAGTCGGTCGACAGGGTTTCTAAACTTCAGCCTGTCATGGCTGTTCCTCCTTTCTTAGTTTTCCACAGAGACAGGGTGTCTCTTCATACTAATCCTTCTTTTATGCCCAAGATGTTCAATGAGTTGTCCCTTAATCAGTCTACTCATTTGCCTTCCTTTTTCCCTCTACAGTCTGCCATTGAGGATGATGTTCTTCGTGTTTCACTGTTGCAGTCATCACATTTGGGTTACCCTGCCAGGGTAGCCCTCAGTCAGCCCGAATGCTTAGTATTTCTGTGTCGGTTGCCATCGCTCCAGGACTGACATCAGGTCATCAGTAGTATAAAATAAGGCAGTTGACGCCATTAAGTCAGTCTTTCTTGCCAAGGAGCCCGAAGCAGAAGCAGTTTGCATGAGTGCCATTTGGCTGCTACCTAAGTTTTCATTTTCTGAATTGAAGTTGAAGTCTTCTAAAGCTAAGTACCCTGTTGGGGATCCTTTTTTCTTGCTCTAACTGATGTCAGAAAAAGTTAACAATTGTCTCGCCTGTGGAAAGCAAATACCACACAGAGACTTTCATTCTTACTGCGTCATTTGCTTAGGCCCAGACCACGATGTCCCAGATGTCACTTTTGTGCTTTGTTCAAAACCAGAACTATACGTCATCTGGCCCTTATTATAGCTAGATATTTTCACTCTCAGTCCTCAAATTCCGATATGGCTTCAGTAAGCCATCCAGCAGGAGATCTTCTGAAAAAACGTAAGGATAAAGACAGAGACAAACCGCATAGGTCCAGACCTACCGACGACGCTTCTGTTAAGCTAGTCGTCAGTTTTCCGGTCCTCATTGAGGTGCTTTCGCAGCCCCTGATGTCCGCTTCTGTGGATTCGCAGGTCGCTACCGAGACCCTTTTGGAGTCTGGTATGCCACGAGACTCTTCATCGACTAAGGATCCTGCGGATGTGTCTACCTTGGATGGGTCTAGAGCCACTGAGCAGGCATCGGCTTCTGAAAAAGTACTTTGCACTACCGATTCTCGACACAGACCATTGGCTTCTTTCATGTCTACTGTTCTTTCGAAAACTACCAAGTTTCTAAGGCCCAGGGTACGAACCACACCCAAGAAACAGATGACCCAACCTCAGGCACCTGCTTCCTTGCCTCATTCTCAAATGCTTAAAATGGCAGAAGACCTTATAATGCTGATCAGGGGAAGCCAAGCTACCTCTTCCAAAAGAAAAATAGATTTGTCCCCAGTAGTTTTGTCTGAACAGGAGTCCGATGACTCTGATGCATCTGAATATGAAGACATGCAACCCCTCTCTGCTTATGAGGATCCTGCTGCAGAGAAACCCATTCCTTCAGCCTCTCCACCCAAGGACTTTTCCTTTGGGGAAACCCTACATTCTTTAAGGGAGCATTTCCAATGGGAATGTCAGGACTACCCTCAGTCTAAAAAGAGACTCAGGGAATTCTTAGATCTTCCACAACACAGACCTCTCGGTGTTCCTCCTGTCCTGGATGTTGTGGATGATGTTTTTATGGAATCTAGTTTGACTCCTGACACCCTCCCTCCTGCTCTCAGGAAACCTGACAGGTACTATAGCATCTCTGACTGTCACAAATTTATTTTGAAAAATCTTACTGCTGACCCTGAGAATATTTTTCAAGGGCCTAAAGGAATTAAAGCAACTTCTGCTAAGAATCCCACCCCCCTCAGATAGGGATTTCTGAGCATTAGACAGATGGGGTAAAAAAGTATACATCTCTGCTACTCTTGCTTTTAGAGCACTAAATTGTCAGTTCCATATGCTAATATACCATGGAACTCCTCAAACAAAAAAGATAATCTTTTCCTGCCTGTGCAGAAAATAGAGTAACAAGAGTTGATGCATTCTGCAAGTCAAGTAACTAAGCACACCTTACAATGTGGTTTTGACACCCTAGAAGCTTCTTGCAGGGCAGCAGTCACTGGATGTTCATCGTGCATACAGCTGCAGTCATAACAGATGGGTTCTCCTGCCGTCAGGCGGGTCCTCTGTATACCTTGTTTAGGCCCAGACCACGACGTCTCGGTCTGTCGCTTTTGTGCTACATTCAACAAACGCACCATTAAGCGTCGGGCGGAGTTCGCCCAGCATTATTTTGGAAAAACATTTAACTATATTATGTCGTCGGATACTCCAACTCCAGTTTTGTCCAAAAAACGCAAAGATAAAGACCGACACACGAGGTCCGCGGCCTCTACCAACACCACGCCAAAGCCGACTACACGTGGTCCGGTTCTCAGTGAGGCGCCTACGCAGCCCCTGACTACCGGCGACACTTCATTGGCGGTGTCTCCTGTGCCTGAGGTCGCAGGCTCCTCGGCCCACACCCCGACTACAGATACCGAAGCCACTCTTGGCGTTGAACCTCAAAATGTGGACAGGTCTACCTCCACTCAAGGTGTTTTCAGACCTTCCTCTTCTTTTTCCATCAAGGCTTTCACTAAGTCTAAAGCAGCCATGCATTCTAAGAGACAAGCTACACAGGGCCCATCTCCAGGCCCCATGCCTAAAAAACAGATGCTTAAAATGGCTGAGGATTTAATTACTCTTATCAGGGGTTCTCAACTCCCACCGGACAAAAGGCCCAGAGTGGAGGAAGAATCCCCCTCCTCTGATCAGGGCTCCATTATTTCAGAGCACTCTGATGATCAGGAACATTCTTGCTCCCCTTTTGAAGACTCTGATGCAGAGGAGTCCATTCCTTCTGTATCCCCCCCAGAGGATTACTCATTTGGGGAAACTTTGCATATCTTAAGGGAACACTTCCACTGGGAAGGCCAAGATTATTCAGATTCCAAGAAAAGGCTTAGGGAATTTCTCTTGCTACCTCAGCACAGGCCTCTGGCTATACCTCCTGTCTTGGACATCCTAGATGACGTTTACTCGGAGGCCTGCCTTAACCCGGATTTTCTGCCTCCAGCCCCAGTCAAGCCTGACAGGTACTACAGGGTTCCTGACTCACACCAATTTCTATACAAAAGCTATGCTGCTGACCCAGAAACCATCTCACAGGGCCCCAAGGGAATTAAGGCCTCCACTGCTAAAAATCCATTACCTTCCGAGAGAGATTCCAGATCCTTAGAAAGGTGGGGAAAAAAGGTATATACCTCGGCTACCTTAACCATGAGGGCCTTAAACTGTCAGTTCCATATGCTAAAATACCAACAGTTTTTGTTATCACAATTAAAAAGTAAAATGTCACAACCTGGACAACCAGACTTGAAGGAGTTGCAGGATTTGATGCATAGTGCAGAACAAGTGGGTAAGCATACCTTACAATGTGGTTTTGATGCTCCAGAGGCCTCATGTAGAGCTGCTGTTACAGGATCAGTCATACGTAGACATGCCTGGCTCAAGGAGCAAACCTTGCCTGATCATGTCAAAGCTAAATTACTAGATGCCCCTCTACAAAAGGATGTATTATTTGGTGCTAATGCTGAGGAGGTATTAAGGAAAATGGAGGAAAAGGCTAAATCAATGCAAACTGTGAAAGATTTTCTACAGGTACAACCCCCACGTTTCAGTAGAAATTGGCCTTCCAAAAATTGGTCCTTTCCAGCCACGGATAGACCCCAAAGAGGTAGATACAGGCGCCCGAGGGGCAGATGACAATCCCAAGGATCGTTTAGAGGCAGACAGTGGCAAGCTCCTACACAGAGGTGGTGAGGATAACTCGCAATCATTCAGAAAGCAAGCCCAATGACTTTCCTCTTTGCATGCCAAGCAAGACTCAAATGGCAGCCCCCTTAGGAGGAAAACTGGCATTATTTTCAAAAAATTGGCATATTGTCACAAAAGACAAATGGATCCTGGACATTATAAACAGAGGCTACAGATTCCATTTTCACACCCTTCCAAAAATGAGAGGCATGCCAAACCTGCCACATAATCAAAGGGCAGAGGCACAAAGGCAAATTACAGATCTCATAGACATGAAAGCTATTCAAGAGGTACCTACGCACGAACAAGGTCAAGGTTTTTATTCCAGACTATTCCTGGTACCAAGGAAGGGAAAAGATTGGAGACCTATTTTGGACCTATCCATCCTAAACACATTTCTACTCGTACCAAAATTCAAGATGCTCACTCTACAGCAGCTTCTTCCCATGCTGGGCAAGGAGTGTTGGCTGGTAACATTGGACCTCAAGGAGGCATACCTGCATGTCCCAATCAGACAAAATTGCAGAAGATACCTCAGATTTCTTGCAGGTTCAACCCATTATCAATTCTCTGCATTGCCCTTTGGCTTATCTACTGCGCCCAGAGTATTCACGAAATGCCTGGCATCAGTAATTGCCTACTGCAGACTTCAAGGGATACAAATATACCACTGTTTGGACAACTGCCTGATCCAAGCGGACAGCAAGCACATTCTTCTGAAACATCTGGCTTATGTAATAATGTTGTTGAACTCTCTGGGATACACAGTCAACAAAAAGAAATCAAGGCTAATACCCTCTCGGAAGATAATTTTCCTGGGTGCCAACTTGGACACAAACACCCAGATGGCCTATTTCACGCCAGAGAAGCAGGGGCAACTAACTCAATAATTCAGAGCACTAGCAAATTGCACCAGGCTGACTGCAAGGAAAATCCTGCAGGCTCTGGGATTCATGGCATCTTGCATCTTACTAATCCCATGTGCAAAGATGCATATGAGGAAACTTCAATGGTACCTGAAAAACCTATGGTCTCAACACAACCACAGTTTGGAAACAATAATACCACTAATTCCATGTCTACAAAAGGAATTTCTGTGGTGGACTCAAGCATGCCAAACAAACACAGGTCTTCCATTCAGCAAGCCTCAAGCAAATCAAGTCATCACAACAGATGCCTCGGACTACGCCTGGGGGGTGCACATGACAGATCGGTACATTCAGGGCAAATGGTCCCAAAAAGAAAAGCACCTTCACATCAATCAAAAGGAAATGCTAGCAGTATTAAATGCTATTATAGCTTTCAAAGACCTTTTGCAACCAGGTCAACTATTGATAAGAACGGACAACACCACAGTAATGTGGTACATAAACAAACAGGGAGGAACACATTCATACCCGCTATGCAGACTGGCCATGTCACTTTGGAACATGGCCATGGACTTACAAATCGAACTACAAGCACAGTACTTGCCAGGCAAGGAAAACATGCTGGCAGACAACCTAAGCAGAAATATGACAGCTCCACATGAATGGAAGTTGCATCCAAAAGTTTTTACAGAGATAATCCAAGCACGGGGAAGGCCAGACATAGATCTCTTTGCCTCCCACAAAAATCACCAATTGACAAAATTCTGCTCGATGATTTTCCATCCAAAGGCCTGGAGAGTGGACGCTCTCTCTTTCAGTTGGACATCAATGACAGTTTATGCCTTTCCACCTCTTCCTCTGCTGCCCAAAGTTCTATTGAAAACCAGAGCAGACATACCAAAGATGATTCTCATTGCTCCAGACTGGCCAAGACAACACTGGTACCCACTCCTGAGGAGCCTGACGCACTCCCCACCATGGACCCTGCCTCTAATGCCTCTTCTCCTGACTCAGCACAGCTTCAAAACTCTTCACAGCCAGCTAAAAACACTCAATCTAGCCCCATGGAAGATTCCTTAGCATCACAACAGACCCTACTCTCCAAGGAGGTGCAGGATGTCATTTTGGAGGCCAGAAGGCCGTCAACTAGAAAAGCTTACTCCGCAAAATGGAAACGGTTTTGTGTCTGGAATGAGAAAAAGGGCCAGGATCCTGGAAAACTGAATTTACCTCAAATACTACAGTATCTAGCTGAGCTGCTAAGCAGTGGACTTTCATTCTCCTCCATCAAAATCCATGCCTCAGCCATTTCTGCAGAATACAACACTGATCCACCCTTATTCTCTCACCCTCTCTTAAGACAGTTCCTCAGAGGGGCTAAGAATCTAAGACCCCCAAGGAAACAACCAATACCTGCTTGGGATCTCAATTTAATTCTGGAAAAACTGACATTGCCTCCCTTTGAGCCAGCTGCCTCATCAGATTGCAATATTTGTCATGGAAACCAGCTTTCCTTTTGGCTATCACCTCAGCTCGTAGAGTTTCAGAACTACAAGCTCTCATGGCTGTGCAGCCTTTTATCATCTTCCATCAGGACAGAGTTTCCTTACGAACCAACCCATCCTTTATGCCTAAAGTGGTATCCAGGGTAGCTTTGAATCAGGCCATACACTTACCTACCTTTTATCCTAATCCTCAAAACAAAGGGGAGAGATTACTACATTCCTTGGACATCCACAGACAACTGCGTTATTATTTGGACAGAACAAAGCCTTTCAGAAAATCAGAACAGCTCTTCGTGTCCTATGCTATAGGAGCTCAAGGAAAGCCAATTTCCAAACAGACAATCTTAAAATGGATAGCCCACTGCATACGCTTTTGATATTCTTTTCATGGCAAAACTGTACCTACAGGCATCAGATCTCACTCCACAAGGGCCACAGCTACCTCTGCAGCTTTCCTCAGAGGAGTTCCTACCAAAGATATTTTGGAAGCAGCCACTTGGAGTTCTGTGCATACCTTCTCCAAGCACTACCACCTACCATTATACTCCAAAACTAGAGCTGGCTTTGCCACTGCAGTCTTGCAGGGCATCCTGGCTCCTCCTAGTTCCACCTAGTGCCTACCACCCCTTTCTTAGCTTTGGGATTCTACCCATCTCTTATGACTGCAGCTGTATGCACGATGAACATAGTACAGTTTTGTACCTACCATAAATGTAGATGTTCGAGTGCTAATACAGCTGCAGTCCAGGTTTCCCTCCCTCCTTCCCCTCTTGGGACAGGCCTATTGGCTAACACCTCCTCATACAACCTGATTGGGGTATTCATTTATGGTGTATTTGCTTGCAACTACTGTATTTTGATTATATTGCATTGCTTTATTACACAAATTTATGTATTGCCTTCCTTCTGGGGGCACCTGACATCTGGGGCAAGAAAAACTAAAGAAAATGGCGTCGGCTGGTTCCTTTATACCCCTGTCACACTGACGTCAGGGAAGAAGCGACGACAACTGACGCCAGACCTAGACTTTGGAATTCGGCCGACCGCGGACCTGCCTGACGGCAGGAGAACCCATCTGTTATGACTGCAGCTGTATTAGCACTCGAACATCTACATTTATGGTAGGTACAAAACTGTAGAAGGCATGCTTGGCTTAAGGAACAGCCCTTGCCAGATCATGTCAAATCCAAATTATTGGATGCACCCTTGCACAAAGACAACTTATTTGGCACCAAGGCAGAGGAGGTCTTAAAAAAGATGGAAGAAAAAGCTAAATCTGTGCAGACAGACTTCCTGCAGGTCCAGCCACCCAGGTTTAGTAGGCATTGCCCCTCCAAGCACTGGTCCTTTCCTGCCCCCTCCAGGTCAGCTCCGCCCAGACCTCGGAGAAGCAGGCCCCCCCAGACAGCAGCCCCGGGAAATGCAGAGATCTAAGCAATGTAGTTCCCTCCTCTTCAAAACCAGGGAGTTCTGAGCCACCCCCTCATGATACTTACTCACAATCACTTTCCACTTCCACCCCCTCCCCCTGTCCACCTGCACTTGCCCCTAGGAGGAAAACTCTCCTTCCACGCAAGCACCTGGGCCACCATTACCAGCGACCGCTGGGTCCTCAACATAGTGTCCCAGGGATACAGATTTTATTTCCACACTCTACTAGCCCCAAAAGGGTTCCCAAATTTTCCCCCAAACCAGTGGGCAGAGGCCAAAAAGCAAGTCTTTTCCCTGCTCTCTATGAGGCAATAGAGCACATTCCTGCAGAACAGATAGGCTAAAGTTTCTATTCCAGGCTCTTCCTGGTACCAAGAAAAGAGGGCACCTGGTGCCCCATCCTCGATCTATCCATTCTAAACACCTTTCTGATGATACCAAAATTCAAAATGCTCAACCTCCAGCAACTACTACCTATGATCTCCAAGGATGCTTGGTTAGCCACCCTAGTCCTAAAAGAGGCCTACCTACACATTCTAATCAGGGAATCATGCAGGAAATAGCTACATTTCAGGGCAGGATCACTGCACTTTCAGTTCTTCGCACTTCTCTTTAGCTTATCCACTGCTCTCAGAGTATTCACAAAATGTGTGGCTCCCACCATTGCTTTTTGCATGCAAAGAAATATTCAGATTTACCCATACTTTGACAGCTGCCTAATTCAGGCAGTCAGGAAAAGTTGCTCAAGCACCTGGCCTTTGTAACGGACCTTCTGACCTCCCTAGCTTATACTATCAATGAAAAGAAATCCAAACTAGTACCCACCCAAAAAATTATATTCCTGGGTGCAAGCCTGGACACAGCATCCGAGATGGCATTCCTTACACCAGAAAAGCAAACCTACCTTGACAGCCTGTTTCTCTCAACTAGCCACCAGACCCCAGTTATCTGCAAGGAAAATCCTGCAAGCTCTGGGGTTCATGGCTTCTTGCATTCTACATATTCCATATGCCAGACTGCACATGAAGAAACTACAATGGTACTTAAAAAGCCTTTGATGTCAGCACTCTCAAGACCTGGAAACTCTTATACCAGTGATCCCTTGTTTAAGGAAAGATTTTCTTTGGTGGGCAGCAGCATGCTACCACAACAAGAGACTACCCTTCTCACAACCCCACCCCACCCAGACGCTCACCATAGATGCATCAGACTATGCCTTGGGTGCACACCTGGACGGCAAGTGCATACAGGGCCAGTGGAGCCCACATCAAATACATCTGCACATCAACCAAAAAGAAATGTTAGCTGTCCAGCATGCACTAACAGGTTTCAGACCCCTACTCTCCCCGGGGGCGCTACTGATCAAAACAGACAACACCACTGTGATGTGGTATATCAACAAGCAGGGAGGGCCTCACTCATACCGTCTGTGCAGGCTCGCCATGACCCTTTGGCACATAGCCTCAGCCATCCAACTACACCTGTTAGCACAATTCCTGCCAGGCTCTCTCAACTCTCTGGCAGACAGCTTAAGCAGAAATCTTCTGGACCCACACGAGTGGCAGCTAGACCAAAGAACCTTTAACCTTGTAACTCAGAAGTGGGGCACCACGAAGGTCAGCCTTTTTGCTTCCCACTCCAGCCATCAACTCAGCAAGTTCTATACCAGAGAGCCTCACTGCAAGGCCTGGAAAGTGGATGCTCTATCCTTCCAGTGGGTCAACCTCTCGGTCTATGCATTTCCCCCACTACCGCTCATTACAAGGATACTGCTCAAAGTAAGGGAGGAAAATCCGAGGACAATCCTGATTGCCCCAGACTGGCCATGCCAGCACTGGTACCCACTGCTGTGCAGCCTGTCACCTCTGCCACCATGGTATCTCCCTCAGATCCCAACACTCCTTAACCCAGAGGAAAGAAGAATTCATGCATCCCCAATTGCAGACCCTCAATTTGAGAGCCTGGCTTATTCCCTCACCACTGCACAAGCTGCCAATCTCAGCAAACAAGTTCTAGATGTTATACGTGAGGCCCTAGCACTAGAAAGTCTTATGCTGACAAATGGAAAAGGTTTTGCACCTGGATCCAGGCTAAGGGAGCCGGGACGGCACAACCCTCCCTATTTCTCATCCTGGATTACCTTGCTGACCCACTACACAGGGGTCTATCCTTTTAGGTTCATAGGTAGATACTAAGCTATCTGCCCTAGGGCATTTATAAGCCTAGCCAGAGTGTGTTTGGCTTTCGCCTCCCATTTAGATTAGTTAACTGTGCCTCTGTACAGTAGGTCTCAGAAGATAGCCCTTTAAGGTTAGTTTACTGTGCCTCTGTCTAGCAGGGACACAGAAGAGATCCCAGGGGTAAACTTACGATCTCCCATCCACTCGTCAAGATTTCTCTTGAAGAGGGTCAGTGAGGGCCTCTGCCTAACATGAATTGGGATTCTGTTCCAGAGTGAGGGAAGCCTCTGGGATATGAATCTGTCCCTCCAGCATGTCCTATTTATTGCTGTGCTGAGGTTCAAGTCCCTGGAGCATGTAGCTCTAAGGGATGTGGATTTCCTGAGGTGGAGCATGTCCATTAATTCTGGGTTAGACATGGCTTTGTACGTCAGGCATAGATCGCCTCTGAGGAGGCGGTAAGCAACTGAGTAGAGCTGGAGTTTCTTTAGTCGAACTGCATAGGGCATCTATTTGAGGCCCGTGATCCTCTTGGTGAGGTACTTTTGGGGTCTCTCCAGTTGCTGCAAGTGTCGGGTAAGGTACATCCCAAATGGGGCATTGTATTCAGTTATGGGCCTGATGAGTGATGAGTAGAGGGGCACAATGACCTCTCTTGATCTAGATGTGAACCCTTTTGTGATAAGGTGGGCTATATAGAAGGTCTTTCTAACCACTTTGGCAACGTGATTGTCAAAGGAGAGATTACTATCTACTTGGGTCCCCAAATCCCTAATTACTTCTTCCGTACTTAATGGATTACCACCTATGTAGTAATTTGTGGGCATGTTGTTTTTCCCAAAGGGGATGACTATGCACTTTTTGGCATTTAGCTTGAGGCCGTGGCTCTGGCACCAGGTATCCGTCTCTGTGAGACACTTTTGGAGGATGCTTGTGTCAGCCGGAGAGTCGATTATGGCTCCCAGTTTGCAGTCATCTGCAAACTTAGTCAGCCATAGTCCTCCCGTGTTAGCCTGTATCTCGGAGAAGTATACACCGAACAAGAGAGGTCCCAGGACTGAGCCTTGTGGGACGCCACTTGTAACTGGTTTAGAGTCTGACGTGGCACCTGCATTTCTGACGATGTGGGTTCTATCCCTGAGCCAGTTTGCAACCCATCTTGTGACATAGGGGTTGATATTTAAGCTGGTAAGCTTATTTATGATGCCCGAGTGGGGTATTGTGTCAAAGGCATTTGCGAGGTCCAGGTAGGCTGTGTGGACTACCTTCCCCTCATCTATGGCCTTGGTAACTATTTCAAAGAAGTCAACTAGGTTTAAGAGGCAAGGTCTGCCCTTAACAAAGCCGAATTGGGTAGGGTCCAGTGTCTGGAGGTTCCCAATGTCTTTGTTTACGAGTTCCATGATGAGACGCTCCATAGCTTTGCAGACCAGACTAGTCAGGCTTATAGGGCGATAGTTCCCGGGGTCTGTTGTGGCACCACCTTTGTGGAGCGGGACCACTGTTGCTGCACGCCATTCTTTGAGTACATATCCTGTAGTAAGGCTGAGTTTGAATAGTGACTTTATGTGAGGGTTCAGTTCTTCTTGGAGTTCATGTAAGACGCAGCCCGGGACACCATCCGGTCCCATTGATGCTGTGTTTTTTGCTTTGGAGAGGTCAGCTTTCACCTGTGCATCTGTGATGTCTGGGAGGCTACATTCTGTTGGGATAGACATTTGCTCTTTTGGGGAGGAAGGGGGGAGAAGTTTGCACTGAACCTGTCTGCCAGTATGTTGGCAATGTCTGTGGGTTCAGTGTATTTTTTGCCATTTTGCACTAACTCAGAACATATCTGGGAGTTGCCACCCAGATGGGCCTTGTGATTATCTTTAGCGTCTTGGGCAATTTTTCTTTCGAAGCTGGCTTTTGATAATTTTATGGGGGATCGTAGTTTCTTGCTAGTACTGATCAGAGATGCCTTCCCTTTTTGGGATTTTGCTCTGTCATGTAGTAGCTTCCTCCTTCTGTTGTATAGCTTATTTATGGCCAGGGTCCACCAGACAGATCTCCTGCTATATTTGCTCATATAAGCACAGAGCCATCTCTTTTCTCACACCTTCTCATCAAACAGTTCCTAAGAGTGGCTAACAACTTGAGGCCTCCCAGAAGAGCACCTACCCCAGCTTGGGACCTAAACCTTGTGTTGGAAAAGCTCACCCTCTCCCCCTTTGAACCAGCAGCTTCAGCAGAGTTAAAATTTCTCTCATGGAAGACAGCCTTCCTTCTCGCCATCACTTCAGCAAGAAGAGTATCCAAGCTACAAGCACTAATGGCTGTAGAGCCCTTCATCATTTTCCATGCTGACAGGGTCATCCTCAGGACTAACCCATCCTTCATGGCAAAAGTGGTGTCCAGTGTGGCTCTCAACCAATCCATTCATTTGCCCACCTTTTTCCCTAACCTACAAAACAAGGGGGAAAGGATACTGCACTCTCTAGATGTGCACAGACAGCTCAGATTCTATCTAGACAGGACTAAATCATTTGGAAAGACTGATCAATTGTTAGTCAGCTTTGCTGCAGGAGCAGAGGGCAAAGCCATATCCAAACAAACCATTTCAAAATGGATAGCACACTGCATCCATTTCTTCTACAAGCAACATGGGACCCCCCCCCCACCGGGGGTCAGGGCACATTCTATCAGAGCAACCTCCACCTCTGCGGCATTCCTCAGAGGGGTCCCCACCAGGGACATCCTGGATGCTGCAACATGGACATCAGTTCATACCTTCACCAAGCATTACCACCTGCCTATCTTCTCCAAATCCAGGGCAGGCTTTGCCACCGCAGTCTTGCAGGGCATCCTAGCCAGCCCCCAGTCTTCTTGACTGCTTCCACCCTTTTCTTCAGCTTTGGGAATCAACCCAAATGTGATGACTGCAACAGTGAAAGACAAAGTACATAGTACAGTTGTGTACACTTTCACTCTTGCAGTCCTGGTTTCCCTCCCTCCATCCCCCTTGTCACTCTCTCTCTCTCTCTCCTTACAAGGAACCTTTGGTATTTACTTTCAACTAGTGGTGTTCTTCCACCATAACCTAGCTCCCTCTTGGGGGCTCCTGACAGGGCAAGAGAAACTGATGTAATGGCATCGACTGCCTTATTTTATACTATCAATGACCTGATATCAGTCCTGGAGCAACAGCAACTGACACAGAAATACTAAGCCTTTAATATGGGCCGAACCCAAATGTGATGACTGCAACAGTGAATGCACTCGAACATCTACATTTATGGTAAGTGTACACAACTGTACTTTCTTCATACCTTGGATGTGCATAGACAGCTCAGATGTTATTTGTATAAAACTACATTTTTTCACAAGTCTGAGTATTTTTTTTTGTTTCCTTTAATCCCAGGTCTTTGGGTTTAGCTGTTTCTAAGCTGAGCTTCTCTTCCTGGACTTCTAAAGCCATTTCTTTTTGTTGCTCTTTTCATGGTAAATATCTCTCCTCATCAGTAAAGGCTCATTTCTACCAGAGCTATTGCTTCCTCTGGTGCTTTTCCTCCTCTGGTCCACTGGCCAAGGTCCACTTGGCTGTCAGACCTGAGTCTCCCTGGCTCCGTTCCCCTTGTTTCTCCCTGGATTGGGAGGAGCTTTGGACCCATCAAATGGCTATGGCTTCACCCCACCATCCCTCCAGGCCGGTATTGGTGGCCTTTTTGTCCTGATCCACCCACATCCTCACCGAAGGGGAGATGGACAGGATGATGCAGAGATTTATCCACACCCAGATACAAATGGGAGTCTTGCCTGCCCCCTCTCCCTATGGAGCGGGGGGCATGCAGTCTGCATTGCTGCCAGTTACTCCTTCTTTCAGAGCTATCGGATCTGAGGCCCCTCGATATTGAGGGGTCGGCACCAACAGTACCTTGTACCTCAACACCGGCCATTAACTTGAGCAGGTTGGAACCGATGAATTGGGCTTCATCCGGCTCTCAGAGCTGTATCCTCGGTGCAGGATCGGAGGGGATGGTATCGGCTGTGAGCTTTTCGGAGCAGAGCCTTCCGCTTGGAGTCTCGGTGCCTGGAGGTTCGGCTCTGACTCCCCTGTTGATCCAGAGGGTTCGGACCCGTCCTTAGCCTCCCTCAGACGGTCTGCTCCCCCTCTGCCTTTGACGTGGTGGAGAGGCTTGTCTTGATCCCATCGAGGCCCTTGATCTAGTCTTCAGAGTCTGTCCTGGCTCCCTCTTTCTGGTGTGGATCCGGCCATCCTACTACATCAGGGACAGCCTGTCGCTTCTTCGCCCCAGGGAGCTCCCACATGGGAGCAGCAAGACGTTGTCGAGTCCTCCCCAGAGATGCCCATTGAGGAGGTACCTCGAAAACGTACGTGCAAAGGGAGGCACTTGGACTCCCCTCCTGAGTGCCTCACGGAAGACACCAATTTAGAGGAAGGGGAACGTTCCCCCTGGTCACCCGCTGAGGATGTCTTCTTTGTAGACATCATGGAAATTCTTTGGCAGCAAAAGGGGGGGGGGTCTGTCCAGAAACCTAACCCTGATGAATCGGTGTTCCTGGAGGTTTTTGGCACAGGGCATTCTACTTCCTGGGTGTCCCCTCCCACAGATCCACTGGTGGACCTGATTTCATCTCTGCCATGGAAGGAGACTGACACGGTGGAGTCAATCCCCAAACGCCTGGACAAGATACTTAGTGCATCATCCAATAGGAGTCATTGGATCAAGGGCCCCCCTATTGATTCCATGGTGGTGGCAGCAACCACTAAGAAGGACCTCGCTCAGTAGAGCTCCACGGTTCATCCTCCAAACCATGAGTCCAGGATGATGGACCGTTTTGGGAAGCGCGTGTATGCTTCAGTGACATTTTTGGTGCGTGCGCTGAATTACCTGGAACATGTCGTTATATGTCAGTGAGACCTGGTTGGGGAGATCACTGAGTCTGTCTCTGGGTCCATGTCAGCGGAGGACAAGAACGTTTTCTCCTCTCGAATGGCCACCCTCAAGTCCATTGCTAACACCTCTGTGCATCTCCTTTGGCATACTACTGAGGGTGCCGCTAGAGCTGCCGGAGCAGGTGTTGCCGTCAGACATCATGCTTGGCTCCAGCTTTGTACCTTCTCGGAGCCCTTCAAGGCATCTGTAACTCCCTGTACGACGGTTCCACTCTCTTTGGAAAGTCAGTACGCGATACCTTAGTCCAGAGTGAGAAGGGCGGGAAGACTCTGTCTGCCATCGGGATCCGCTTTTCAGCCCTTCAACGATCCTTTTCAAGGAATCAGTGGGGGGGGGGGGCAAGAAGATATGGTTCCAGAAATCTCAGAGCTATTCCCAGGACACGCAGGACTCCTCTTCCCCCAGAAGCAGAGAGGGATTTGATAGACACCGCCCCCAAGGCAGAGGGGGTCAGAGGAATTAAGGGTCTTGAGAGCCTTTCTCGTACAGACCCATGCAGCAGCCCTGAAGGGTTGCCCAGCTGCTCGGCTCTGGAGGCAGTTGGAGGACACCTCTCGCTACACCCAGTGGCCTGAGAGTCAATCACGAACAATCGTTGGGTGTTGCAAATTATATCCAGAGGCTATTTAATCCCGTTCGGTCACCCACCCCTTCCACCCAAACACCTCCTGGATATTCCACCAACGCAAAGGGAGGAGGCAGCACTGGAAATTGCAAAGCTGCTGGAAAAGCGAGTCATCCCACCCATCCCACCAGACCAGTCTGGATTAGGGATTTATTCCAGATTCTTTTTGGTGGCAAAGAAGACTGGGGACTTAAGACTCATTCTGGATCTCTCCTTAAATCTGTTAATTACAAAGACAGAATTCCGGATGGTCACTCTTCAGTTTGTCCTGCCCTTTCTGCAGGAGAGCGATTGGATATGCTCGGTCGACCTTCAGGATGCATACTACCACATCAAGATGGACAGGCACTCTCGCAGGTTTCTCTGCTTCCAGCTGGGGGCCAGTCATTACCAGTTCAGAGCCCTCTCCTTTGGTCTCAACCACAGACTCCAGGGTGTTCACCAAAGTGATGGCAGTGGTAGTGGCTCACCTGAGAATACAGGGATTCTACATCTTCCCCTGCCTGGGCGATCGGCTCCTAGCTGCCCCCTCCAGGCATCAACTCTGTCAAGCCAAGGATTTCATGCTTCACTTAGCCCACCAGTTGGGCATAAACATCAGTCTCAACAAATTGTTACTGGTTCCAGTCCAGGTACTAGAGTTCATTGGAGCTCAGTTGGACATGATTCAAACCAAGAGTTTTCTAACCTCAGACAGAATCCAGTCTCTCAACTACATGTTCTCTGTATCCTTAAAGCTCTGTCACCGACAGCAGAATTGGTTTTATGGGTATTAGGGTCCATAGCGGCCACGATTACTCTTACCCATGGCCCAGTGGACTCTTGCAGTTCAGTGGTCCTGACTAGAACTCCCATTGTCTCACCCTATTCAAGTATCTCGAGTGTGCAGGGACTCTGTCTTCTGTGATGGATTTGTTCCCCAGATCTTCTTCGGGGTCGCCCCTTTGTTCTACCTACCCCTTTGGCCACGGTGACCATGGACAGCTCCCTACTGGGGGGGGGGGGCACTGCATGGGAAGGACATTCCAAGGCACCTGGTCCCCTGGCGACACTAGATTGCATATCAACATCCTGGAGATGAGGGCAATGCTCCTAGGGTTACAAGTTCTCCATGCTCATCTTCCCCTACTGACAGTTGCCATCCAGACAGACAATATGTCGGTGGTCTGGTACATCAACAAGCAGGGGGAAATCAGGTATTATCCCCTGTATCGCAAAGCCATGAGAGTGTGGGAATGGGCGATCTCCACCGACCATTTTCTGGTGGCAACACACATTCCAGGGAGGTCCAACATTCTAGTGGATGGACTCAGCAGGTCTGTTCTGATGCCTTACAAGTGGTCTGTGAATCCCTCAGTAGCAGAGCAAGATTTTTCAAAAGTGGGGTCAGATCTTTTCACCTCTCCTTCCATTGTGAAGTGCAGCGAGTTTTTTTGCTCTGAACCCCCCCCTCAGGAGAAAGCCCCCAGAGATGCTCTGATTCATGCTTGGCCCTCCAGTCTTCTGTATGCTTATCCTCCCCTGCCCCTCATTTCGAAATTTCTTCAGAAAGCTCGCAGGCTGGGGAGCTCTGTCATCCTCAATGCCCCGTTCTGGCCTCGCCAAGTCTAGTTCCCCTCTCTGTAGTCTCATGTTGTGTGTCCGCACTGGACGTTTGATTTGATTCTGGATCTCATCTCTCAGGGATTCTCCTTCAGGACTTGGTCAGTCTGAAGCTCATTGCTTGGCTGCTCCAATTCCCATGATAATTAGGACTCCAGGGTTATCTTCACTGGTCAAAAAGATTTTGGTCACAGCTCATAAATCTTCTAACAGGAAGGTTTATTCCAACAAGTGGAAACGTTTTTCTGTTTGGGCATTTCAGTATGACCTCGACCCTTTCACTGCTCCGGTACCAGCGGTTTTGGAATTTTTAATAAGTATCTTTCGTCAAGGTGGCAGTTTTTCTACGGTCAAGGTCCAACTGGTAGATATATCTAATTTTCATGTAGTTGACAATTTGGCTTCTGTAGCTTATTCTAAACTTTGTAAAGCCTTTTTGAAATGCACCTTTTTACTTCGGCCACCAATGAAGGACCCAACGCCCCCTTGGGATCTCGCGCTAGTTATGCAGGCTTTGGTCCCCCCCCCCCCCCTTTGAGCCTGCAGCCTCAGTGGACTTAGAGTTTCTGTCCTAGAGGACAGCTTTCTTGGTTGCTATTATATCTGCCAAAAGGGTTTCAAAGCTTCAAGCATGGTCAGTCAAGTCTCCCTGTTTGGTATGTCATAAAGACAGGGTGTCTTTGCGTACTAATCCATCCTTTCTTCCTAAAGTAGCTTCTGAAACCAGTATTAATCAAATAATTAATCTCCCGGTTTTCTTTCTAAATTTTCACAATAAGGGAAAGTACAAACTCCACTTGTTGGATGTGCAGAGACAGTTACATTTTTACCTGCATAGGACTAAATCATTTTGCAAGTCTGACCAACTTTTTATTTTCTATTCTAAGCCCTTTGTAGGGAAACCAGTGTCGAAGGTCACTATTGCCCATTGGATTTCCCAGTGCATTTCCCTGGTGTATTCAGCTAGAGGTTTAACTCTGGCAGTTCATATTAAGGTGCATTCCACTAGATCTGTGACTACTTCAGCTGCCTTCCGGTCCAGAGTTTCTCCGGATGATATTTGTTCTGCAGCTACTTGGGCTTCTTCACATACTTTCATCTCGCATTGCAAGTTGGACATTTTATCCAGAAATAGGGCATCCTTTGGCTCTGCCGTGCTCCGGAACATCCTTCCACGAGGGCCTCCCAGGTGTTTAGCAGCTGTGGACTCTGTCTCACAGGTTGAAGAGCAAATGAAGACAACAACTTTAGTTAAAGAAGTTATGTACTCACCATAATGTTCCATCTGAGTCGTTGCTCTTCATTTGTCTTCAGCTGTCCTATCCTCCTTGCCCATGGCCTTTTGTAGCTGCGTGGTGGTCTGGATAGAAGAGGTACAGTTACCACCTTGGCATTCATCTGTTATTTTTTTCCTTGTATCTCTAGATCTGTGGTTATGAAGTAAGACCTTGGGTCAGATTGGGATGCTAGGATTAGCAGCAAACTCGATCTGAAGGGAGGAGGAAGACAGGGGCATTATGGGTAGGAGAGGCGCTTAGAGTTCGGATCAGATGCTGGAAATGCAGCCCAGTCGGATCAGAGTACCCCAGTTTGAAGACAACTGAAGAGCAACAACTCGGATATGAGTACATAACTTCTTTTTGGGAGAAATTCTGTTTATTTTACTTTTGGGGGCTGATGAAGTTTATTAAAGTGCTTTTTACTGTGCTTTTGTTGGGGAAAAAGTGGCTTGTAACAACTTTACATTTTCACTGGCTCATGCTGCTTGTTTTCCCCAGGGAAGTGGTGCCATTTTTGGCTTGACCATAGAACAGACAACCAGTCCCATGGTCAGTACTTCTTCAGCCACAATAAGAAAAAGTTATACGAACAACCTTTGCCAGCACAGCAGGCTAGCAGTTTGCCTCAGCCACATGTGGGTGACTCCGCTGTGGCCAAAGCTGGATGTCCTTCAAGGTAGCATCTGCAGTCATAACAAATGGGTTGTCCTGTCGTCAGGCAGCCCTTCGGTCGGCCGGATTCCAAAGTCTGGGTCCGGCTTCGGCTGATGTCGCACTTCACCCGACGTCATCTCCGCTGGTCTTCGGGTATAAAGGCATCAGCCGACGCCATTTTCCTCCGTCTTTCTTGCCGCGTGGCGCCCGAAGCAGAAGCTGTTCGCAAGTGCCGGTCGGTCAGATCCAGAGATTACTACTACAGAAGACTTCTAAAAAGCTAAGTACCCCGTTGGGGACTCTTTCTTGCCTCAGCCGATGTCAGAAAAAGTCAATAACTGTTTAACTTGTGGGAAACAAATACCTCATAAAGATTTCCACTCTTACTGTCTGCCTTGCTTAGGCCCAGACCACGACGTAGCAGCCTGTTCGGCCTGTGCTTCCTTCAACCGACGAACGCTTGGGCGTCGGTCGGAGTTTGCTGAACAGTTTTTCAGCTCAGATTTTGCGTACATTATGCCGTCGGATCCTCTGACTTCCCAAATTGTTAAAAAACGCAAAGAAAAAGGCCGACACTCGCGGTCCGCGGTTTTGGCCGAAACCACGGTTAAGCAAGCCGCGAGTGTCTCGGTTTCGGCCGAAACCGAGAATACCGGTCAATCTTCAGCCGAATCCTTGACTACTACTGAGGCTCCTGCTACCTTAGTTGAATCGGCCTCAGAAGTTTTACCTATTACTGTGGTTCCTAGTGATTTATTAGACACCATCCCTTTGGATGTCTCTACCCCAGCACATGGTGCTGCTAGGCCTCCTGCAGCCATGTCTATTAAGGCCTTTGCCAGGGCTAAAGCAGCCAAAACTGTTAAATCAGTGCCTGTTAAGCCCCCCCTCACACAGGCCCACTTCTAGTTCACAAATGCTTACTCTGGCAGAGGATTTAATATCCTTAATTAGGGGATCCCAATCTCACCCAGACAGGGCCTCTCAGCCACCAGAAAAGAGATCTAGAGCAGAGCCCCCCCGAGCCAGTGTCCTCTGTTGATTCTGCGGATGACTCAGACATTACAGACCAGCCAGAGGCTCCTTTGTCTACATATGAAGACTCCGATGCTGAAGAATCCATTCCATCTGCCTCTCCGCCAGAGGAATTTTCTTTTGGGGAAACCTTACATGCCATGAGAGAACAATTCCAATGGCAGGGACAAGATTTCTCAGATTCAAGAAAAAGGCTTAGGACTTTTCTGCACCTACCACAACATAGGCCCTTAGCTATACCTCCAGTACTGCCTGTGGTGGATGATGCATTTAATGATGTTTGCACTGCTCCTGATACTTTACCTCCAGCCCCTGCCAAACCAGATAGATTTTACAGGGTGCCAGACACCCAACACCATCTATACAAGGCCCCACTTGCAGATCCTGAGACTATATCCCAGGGGCCTAAGGCAGTAGCCTCAACCTCAGCAAAAAACCCTACTCCTTCTGAAAGGGAATCCAGGTCCTTAGAGAGATGGGGGAAAAAATTTACACCTCTGCTACTCTCTCAGCTAGAGCTTTAAACTGTCAGTTTCATATGATCCAAAACCAAGAGTTTATGCTTGATCAGTTAACTAAGAAGCTGTCCTCTGATGACTCCTTAGATAAGAAATATGTATTAGAAATGGTGGATAACATCCAACAGGTTAGTAACCATTCTTTAAAATGTGGCTATGATGCACTGGAGGCTTCATTTAGATCAGCCATGACTGGCACAGTGATAAGAAGGCATGCATGGTTGAAAGAACAGGTCTTGCCGGATCATGTTAAAGCAAAGCTGTTAGATGCTCCTATGGATAAGGCCAATCTATTTGGTACACCTGCTCAGCAAGTAATGAAGAAAATAGAAGAAAAGGCAAAATCTGTACAAACAGTTAAGGATTTCTTACAGGTTCAGCCCCCAAGGTTTAGCAGGAACTGGCCTGCCAAAAACTGGTCCTTTCCAGACTCCTCGAAATCTCAAAGAGGCAGGAATAGACCCTCTAGAGGCAGAAATCAATCCAGAGGAGGTGCCTACACAGGACGACAGTGGCAAGGCAATAACCGAAGCACGGACACAACCACTGCCGCTACAACAGGACAATCACAGTGACTTGGCTCTGACACCGCCTACCAGGGAACAAATAGCAGCACCTTTAGGCGGAAAGTTAGCCTTATTTTCGAAAAATTGGCACTGTATCACAAGAGACAAGTGGATTTTGCAAACCATAGACCAAGGCTACAGGTTCCACTTCCACACCTTACCAGTAAAAAGAGGAATGCCAAACCTACCTCCAAATCAAAAAACAGAAGCTCTAAAGCAGATAGCAGAATTAACAAAGTTGAGAGCTGTGGAAAGAGTACCAATAACAGAACAGGGCAAAGGATTCTACTCCAGACTCTTCCTAGTACCAAGAAAAGAGAAAAGTTGGAGACCTATTCTCGACCTGTCCGTCTTAAACACATACATCATTGTCCCAAAATACAAAATGCTGACCCTACAGCAACTTCTTCCCATGCTGGGCAAGGAGTGTTGGCTGGTAACTCTAGATCTCAAGGAGGCATACCTGCACGTCCCCAAACGACCAAATTGCAGAAGATACCTCAGATTTCTTGCAGGATCAGAGAATTATCAATTCTCAGCATTGCCTTTTGGCTTATCTACTGCGCCCAGAGTATTCACAAAATGCCTGGCATCAGTAATCGCTCACTGCAGGCTACAGGGAATACAAATTTTCCATACCTGGACGACTGCCTGTTACAAGCGGACAACAAAAGCAAGCTGACAACAGATCTACAAAGAGTCATTTGCTTACTACAAGCCCTGGGATACACAGTCAATTTACAAAAGTCAAGACTGATACCATCCCAAACAACATTCTTGGGTGCGGATTTGGACACAGTAAAACAAATGGCATTCCTAACTGCAGAAAAACAAAAACAACTCCCTCTTTACTTCTTGGCAGTAACAAAGCAGAACAAACTAACAGCAAGAAAAGTACTGCAAGCCTTGGGCTTCATGGCATCATGCATAATCTTGGTCCCACATGCCAGACTGCATATGAGAAAGCTACAGTGGTACCTAAAGAATTTATGGTCTCAACACAGGCACAGCTTAGAAACCGAAATCCCACTAATCCCATGCCTGAAACAGGAGTTCCTATGGTGGGCTCAAGCATGCCAGTCAAACCCAGGCTTACCCTTCCACAACTTCCAAGCAAGCCAAACCATCACAACGGACGCCTCAGACCTAGGCTGGGGGGCGCACATGTTGGACAAATGCATACAAGGATTGTGGACTCAAGACCAGCTGCACCTGCACATAAACCAAAAAGAAATGCTGGCAGTAAAACTAGCACTACAGGAATTCAGACCATTCCTCAAAGAAGGCCACTTAATGATAAGTAAAACCAAACGGGAACAAACTACAAACTGTTAAAAATCGGACGGCACACGATAAGAGGGCTGAAAACCAATTTAATCCACAAACTGTACAAACCAAGTAGTAGTAAGCGCTTTCGGCAGGTTAAAATTACCCGCCTTCTTCAGACAACCACAAGTTTGTGAAAAAGTTAATTTATACATTTAAGTTAAAAACTTTCAACCTATTAGGTTTAGATGCATCTTTGCAATGAAATAGAACCATGACAACCTTAAAACGGCAACACCGCCGTACTAAAAACTATGTATGGCTGTAAGCCAAACATAAGCAATGAGTTAAGGTTTAGGTTTTTTAGGTTTTGTTATTCAATATAATCTGTAATTATTTGTGTGCATCATAATCTATGGCAAAACGCCCTAACAGGCAAATTTGCTATAATGTTCCTTGCTCTGGTTTAGTATATATTCCAACAATATGTTTAACTCATTGCTTATGTTTGGCTTACAGCCATACATAGTTTTTAGTACGGCGGTGTTGCCGTTTTAAGGTTGTCATGGTTCTATTTCATTGCAAAGATGCATCTAAACCTAATAGGTTGAAAGTTTTTAACTTAAATGTATAAATTAACTTTTTCACAAACTTGTGGTTGTCTGAAGAAGGCGGGTAATTTTAACCTGCCGAAAGCGCTTACTACTACTTGGTTTGTACAGTTTGTGGATTAAATTGGTTTTCAGCCCTCTTATCGTGTGCCGTCCGATTTTTAACAGTTTGCACTTAATGATAAGGACAGACAACACCACAGTCATGTGGTACATCAACAAACAAGGAGGCACTCATTCATACCCCCTATGCAGAATGACTATGGACCTTTGGAATATGGCTCTGAGCTACAACATCCAGTTACAGGCAATGTTTGTGCCGGGAAAAGAAAACACCCTAGCAGACATGTTAAGCAGAACCACCTTGGATGCTCACGAATGGATGCTACACCCGGACATCTTCAAGACCATCACAAAGAAATGGGGAATGCCACAAATAGACCTATTCGCATCCCCACTCAATCACCAGCTCAAAAAATTCTGCACAAGGACATGCCACCCACTTGCATGGAAGGTGGACTCTCTATCCTTCAGTTGGAAAGGCCTGACAGCATATGCATTCCCACCTCTCCCTTTGATGCACAAGGTACTACTGAAAATCAAAGAGGAACGTCCAAGGATAATCCTGATAGCTCCGAATTGGCCAAGACAACACTGGTACCCATTGCTGAGGAGCATGTCTCGGGGGAGAATGTGGTCAATACCCCTGATGCCTTTGATGTTAACTCAGAACAACTACAACATCATGCACCCAAACCTAAAAACATTGCAACTGACTGCCCTGAACATCACATAGCAGCAACTAACCCAGACCTATCCCAAAGGGTTAAAGACATTATCCTTGAAGCCCGCAGACCTTCAACAAGAAGGAACTATGCAGGAAAATGGAAAAGGTTTGTCATTTGGAGTACTGAAAGAGGAAAAGATGTGTCGAACATAGATATTGCTAACATCCTGGAGTACTTGGCAGAGCTTCTACATACAGGCCTGTCTTATTCCTCCATCAAGATACATGCATCAGCTATTTCAGCAGAATACAGCTTCGATCCACCTGTCTTTTCGCATCCTCTACTCAGGCAGTTCCTCAGAGGGATCAAGAATGTAAAACCTCCTAGGAAACCACCATTACCAGCATGGGACTTGAACTTTGTGCTAGAAAAGTTGACACTCCCTCCATTTGAACCAGCAGCAACAGCAGATCTTCAACACCTATCATGGAAAACTGCTTTCCTACTGGCAATTACTTCAGCAAGGAGGGTTTTTTGAACTACAGGCCTTAATGGCAGTACAACCCTTCCTGATCTTCCATCAAGATAGGGTCTCCATGAGAACTAATCCTACATTTATGCCTAAGGTGGTATCCAGAGTGTCTTTAAACCAGGCAATCCACCTACCTACCTTCTTTCCCAATCCACAGAACAGGGGGGAAACACTGCTGCATACCTTGGATGTACATAGACAGTTACGCTACTACCTGGACAGAACCAAAGGTAACAGAAAAACTGACCAGCTTTTAGTAGCCTATGCAACAGGAAGGGAAGGAAAAGCAATTTCCAAACAGACAATCTCCAAATGGATAGGAAATTGCATAAGATTCTGTTACTCCTACCATGGAAAACCAATTCCACAGAACATAAGACCTCATACTACAAGGGCTACAGCCACTACCACAGCTTTCTTACGAGGAGTGGCAACCAAGGACATTATTGAGGCGGCTCCTTGGACCTCCGTGCATACATTTGCCAAGCATTATAATTTACCTCTATACTCCAGATCCCGAGCAGGGTTTGCCACTGCTGTACTGCAAGGGATCCTAACTACACCATAATTTTTCTTCCTCCACCCCTAGTTGGCTATGGTATTCTACCCATTTGTTATGACTGCAGATGCTACCTTGAAGGACATAGTACAGTTTTGTACCTACCATAAATGTAGATGTCCGAACAGGATAGCATCTGCAGTCAGGATTACCCACCCTCCTTCCCCTCTGTGGTACTCCTAGGGTATTTACCCTCCTATTAGCTAGCTGGGGGGGAGTCTCTTATGGTGTATTTGTTTGTATATATGTACATACATGCTTATTTTTGTGTTTGCCTTCTATTTTTTTTGGAAACATTGGCATTTATCCAAAATTTAGCTTTCCAAGAGGGCAACTGGCATCTGGGGCAAGAAACACTGAGGAAAATGGCGTCGGCTGATGCCTTTATACCCGAAGACCAGCGGAGATGACGTCGGGTGAAGTGCGACATCAGCCGAAGCCGGACCCAGACTTTGGAATCCGGCCGACCGAAGGGCTGCCTGACGACAGGACAACCCATTTGTTATGACTGCAGATGCTATCCTGTTCGGACATCTATATTTATGGTAGGTACAAAACTGTACTTTCCTCATACTACTCACCTTTTACCCGGGACCCCTGTAGTGTAGCACCTAAAACCATTATGGGTGTTAGCCACGTCTTCTGTGGTCGTTGCGTTCCCTGCAGTGAGCGAGGGACAGACTTTGTTGTTGGTACTGGGAGAGGGAACAGGGAAGGAGTCGCTGTTTAGTCAGAATGTTGTGCCCATCCCTGGGGAAGCTGCTGCTACCATTAACAACTCTGATGGCCCCATTGTTCCTATCAGAAAGAAACAGAAAATGAAACATGCATCTGTTCCTCCTCAAATCTTTCTAGACCATAGTAGTTCACTAGATCTGGCTCAAGGTCTAATCTGGGCTATTGATTCTTCTTAAAAGCTAGTTTCTGGCAAAAGAAAGAGATTCATGATTTTGAGTATGGACAGGAAGATGAAGGGACAGATGCAGTCTTTCCCCTCAGATTTCTGATTCAGATTCAGAGGAGAGCACAGTATTTTATTCTCCCTGTTGGGATTTCTCCTTCTCTGAGACCATCTCCAGAATGTGCCAGTGTTTTCAGTAGGAGAACACTGAGGTTTCTCAGTCCCTCAGAGAATACTATGAGCTGTTACAAACAGAATTTCAGGAACCCTCACCATTCCTCTAGTGCTGTCAGGTTTGAAGGATGTGTGTGTCCCTGCCTATAATTTTCTTGTCAGTCAGCCACAAAAGGCTAATAGATTGTATAGAGTTACTCAATCTTTTAAGTTTTTATACACTCATCTGAAATCTGCTGGTAAACATTAAATTAATTCTAATCCTGCACTTTTTGGCAAGGATGGAAACAAAATTGCTAAGTATAGGAAAAGGTGTATGCTTCTGCAACTTTCGTTTTCAGAATTTTGAATTGTCAGGCTCAGATGTTAATGTTTATTCTGATTAATTGTGAAAGTATGAGGAATGTTTTGTCTGCATTTTCTTCTGAGGAAACAGCTGCTTTAAATGGGTTAATTTCATTATTTACAGGTCAAAATTTATTATTTAAAGTGTGTGTATGTCTGTTGATGCTTAGTTTTGAGGTTTACTTGGCTGCGTTCTCAGGATCTTCCAGATGTAAAAATGAAATGTTAAATTCTTTAGCTAGAGATTTAGTTTTTGGTTCCTCTGCTGCAGAAGTTATCAAAAAGTGTGATGAGAGAGGTAAGCTGATACAGGGAATCTCTTAAGATTTTTCAGCCCTCCTTTTCCAAAATTTATAACAGATTTTTATAACCCTCATCCAATTTTGGCAAGAAACAGAATTATCAGTCTTAGCAAAATGCTGGTAAGTTAATGTTTAAGAAGAAATGGCAAGGGGTTTCCAAAAAGAAAAAGAGGACCCCCACCCACCAAAAAATTGAGGCCAGTCCAACAAGTCAAAACCGCTGTTTAAGAGGTCTTGTTCCCCCCACCCCACCTTGTCATTCCCTTTTTCCCTTCCAGAAAGTCTGAATCTCCACTTCTGTCTTTGGTGACAGTTTCAGACAAATGTGTTCTGAAATCATTCATCAAGGTTACAGGTGGCAGTGCAAGGAAATTTCTCCTTCTAGTGGGTGATTTCTCATCCACCAGAACAAACTCCAGTATTTCTCCCAGTACTTCAACATATGTTGTCTTGGGGAGTGATAAAAACATTTTTATTCAAGGTAGTTTTTGGTGCCAAAGAACAAAAATGCTTGGAGTTCAATTCTGGGTCTTTCTTTCCTAAACCAATTTGTGATTGTGCCCAAGTTAGAAATGCTATCTCTTCATTAAGTTTCCTGTTAACATTAGATTTAAAAGATGCTTATCACATCCCTATTCATCCAGTCTTCAGGCAATTCTTAAGGTTTTGTGCATCTGGATCACATCATCAGATCTCTGCCTTACACTTTAGACTATCCTGTGCACCAAGAATGTTCACAAAGTGTCTAGCTCCAGTTATAGCTCATTGCACACCACAGTGTATCCACATTTTTAAATATTTGGACTACATGCCTTTGCAGAGTCATCTTCCAGCTGTCCAGAATCTCTCATTTGTGTGAGAAATCTTTTACACAAGCCGGTATTCCGAATGGACATTCAAAAGTCTTTTTTGACTAATCACGTTATTGTGTTTCCTGGGGTGTTTGCTAGATATCTCAGTTCCAAAGAGCTTTTCTTCCACAGGAACAAAGTAAGCCTATATCTAGATCTGTTTATAGAGTTTTCCACTCAGACTTCATTCACTGTGAAGGGAATACCTTGGAATTTTGGATCTCTTGGCATCTATGATTCTCATGATACCCCCAGCAAGACTCTACATGAAAAAGATGCAATGCTGTCTGAAGTCTCTTTTCCAGCACTAATATTTCAAATCCCAATTCTTTAGCTTGTCAGAAGAGAAATCATTTAAAGACTGCAAATTTCCTTAAAGCTGGTATGGCCCCCCTTGACACCTCAAACTTTGCTTGGGGAGCAGTTTTAGAAGAGTTAAAAGTGCAAGGTGTTTCAGACATCAAGTACAGATGAAATAATTAAATACAGAAGCTTGCTGTGATTAATACACTCAATTCTCCAATTTATCTTTTGTCCCCTGGACCGCTCCAAGTTGTTACAAACAATAACACTGTCATATAGTAAATCAACACAGGGGGAATTAGGTCTTACCCCCTTTGCAGACTAGCCATGTTAGCTTGGGATATAGCTTCACAGCACAAGAAGCTATTTAGCTGATTCTATAGGCATTTTACATCCCATCAGAGCAAAACTGTGTGTCAGAGAAGCTGAGCAGGACAAAGGCTTACCCTCACAAATAGAGACTAGATCAGCGTGTCTTCCAATATTCAGTCTATATGTGGGGAGTCCCTCAAGTAGACCTATTTACTCCCCTCTCTGAACAATGAGCTGGCAAAATTCTGCTCCTTGGGATTCCATGCAAGAAGCCCTGAAAGACCGACAACGTTTCTCTTCCATGGACAAGAATGTTCTGGTATGCTTTTCCATCCTTTCCACTGATATCCAGGGAACTTCTGAAGATTCAGAAGGAATCTGCCAGTTTCATTGTGGTGACTCCCTTCTGGCCCAGCCAATAATGGTGTTCTCCCTTCTTTTGAAAGTAGTCAGGGGGAGTTACCATAAGCTTCCTCAAAGAATGGCTTTAGTCGCACAAGAACAGGGGTGTTTGCACCCAGACCTCAGTTAACTTCATCTGACTGCCTGAGTGATATTACTTAAAAATCCACTCTGCATAGGTTGCATTATTTTTCTGTCAGAAAAATGCAGTGAGTAAAGTTGGGGCCATTTGCTTCACACCAGTGATGATGTAGCATTCTTTGTTGGGAATCCTAGATGCAGGCTACTAAGTATGCTACTTTGATTTCCAGTGGTATCAGTGTTATAAACCCGCTGTATAGATTCCATTGTAACTGCTCTTTTAAGTAATTCTAAAGTTGGAAGTAGATGCAGTTATTTTTGTAACGTATGTTATAAAGAACTACATATTTTAAGAAGCTGAACTGTAGTGAAATTAACATATTTTTTTTTCATTTCAGCAGTTATTATAGGTCCTGATGGACAGCCATTAACAGTCTACCCCTGTCATATCTGTGGGAAGAAGTTTAAATCTAGGGGTTTCTTGAAGAGGCATATGAAGAACCACCCTGATCACATGATAAAGAAGAAATACCAGTGTACGGACTGTGACTTCACAACTAACAAAAAAGCCAGTTTCCACAATCATCTAGAAAGCCATAAACTTATTAATAAAGTTGAAAAAACCCATGAATTCACAGAATATACCAGAAGGTACAGGGAGGCAAGTCCAAGTTCCAACAAGCTGATTCTGAGGGACAAAGAACCTAAGCTGCATAGATGCAAATACTGTGACTATGAGACTGCTGAGCAAGGTCTGCTTAATAGACATCTACTTGCTGTACACAGTAAAAATTTTCCACATGTATGTGTTGAATGCGGAAAAGGATTCAGGCATCCTTCTGAACTTAAGAAGCACATGAGGACCCACACTGGGGAAAAGCCGTATCAGTGCCAGTACTGTGACTTCAGATGTGCTGATCAGTCAAACCTAAAAACTCACATAAAGACAAAACATGGTACTGACCTGCCATATAAATGTGAGCACTGTCCTCAAGCATTTGCAGAAGAAAAAGAACTACATAGGCACACAGAAATGTTCCAGGGGCATAAGACTCATCAGTGCCCACACTGCGACCACAAAAGCACCAACTCCAGTGACCTTAAACGGCACATCATATCTGTTCACACTAAGGATTTTCCTCACAAGTGTGATGTTTGTGATAAAGGATTTCATCGGCCTTCGGAACTTAAGAAACATAGTGAAACTCATAAAGGTAAAAAAATTCATCAGTGTAGACATTGTGACTTCAAAACCTCAGATCCTTTTGCACTTAGTGGTCACATACTTTCAATTCACATCAAAGACCTTCCTTTCAAATGCAAAAGGTGTAAGAGAGGGTTTCGTCAGCAAAATGAACTCAAGAAGCACATGAAGACTCATAGTGGACGAAAGGTGTATCAGTGCCAGTATTGCGAATATAGCACTACTGATGCCTCAGGCTTCAAACGTCATGTAATATCAATACACACAAAAGACTATCCACATAGATGCGAGTACTGCAAAAAAGGATTCCGTAGGCCATCTGAGAAAAACCAGCATATAATGAGGCACCATAAGGAGGCTTTAATATAATTTTGTGTAATGATTAACAATAATGATTTAGGAATATGTAATAATACACTAACTAAACAACAAAAAAATAACTGTTTCTCCTGGTTTACAACATTTATCTTTATTCATAGTTTTTCCTTCTTTGTATTGCAATCTCAAAAGTATTAATGTTGGCAGAGGCAACAATGGGCCTTGTTGAGTAAGTTTTACAGTGGTGAATTTAACAGGGCAACAAAACTGTATTTCATTCATGTCCTGCTTATGTTAGGGTATTGAGATGCTTCAAAGAAAGAAAAAATTGGTTAAGTTTCTCAGTTTTTCACTTTAAATGTATTGTATGGAAACAACAGACATAGTTATTCAAAACTCCCTTTTTATAATAGCTATTATGATCATGCCTGTCAGTACAGTTTTAGAAGGTTGCTGGCTGTCCAGTAATGCTGTTTTTATACTGTACTTGACAGTCATTTTCCAGAGCAGTCAGCCTGCTGGTTGACTACCTCATTTTTAGCTTTCAACAGTAGGAGCCTTTTTACTTTCTTTCACGAAGGTCAGTTAACATTTTAATAATGTGTTTTCACAGTGGCTGCTAACCAGTTTAATGGTAGAAAGTGTCCCATAAATTGTAGGACATGTTCAGAATACTAGGTCAACAGATTTTAAAATACTGGGTGCTAGAATATCAAATATGTATGTATATAATTTTGCTTTTATTTTGCAATATGATGCACTTAAACGATGATAAATAAGGCACATACAGTAAAGTAGTAGTTTGCAGTCTTGTCTTGTTGTATAAATGAGGAACACATATAAAAGAAATGACAGATGAATAGTTAAAGACAAAAAGCTGTTCAAATCTATTCTTTAAAGTTTCTCCTTCCAGTTTTGAAACAAGAAACCCACCCCAGCGAATGGCCATCTAGTGTAGTGATACATTAAAGAAAAGGTAAAGGATGATTTCCCCCTAAGGCTATCTTAGGGGAGATGTCTGTTCTGGTGAAATCGTTTTTTAATATACACAGAAATTGCACCTTTTTGAACCCATAAAGTTTATGCCATAGTAAACATTTCAGTCAGTAAAGAAGTATTTATACATTATTTAATCTATGTAAAATGCTGTCACTAGAACTGAGAAATGGAACTCCAGTTTATGGTGTATACATGTTGACATTTGCATCTTTTTGCAAAACAGCTTTGTGTTGGCATGTTGCAGTAACTCAGAACTGTGCTTAATAGATCCAGCAGGTCCAGGGCTATTTAATAAAATTGTTATGCGTGTATTGTAATTTTTTTAAGTTCATGTTTGCACACCTGTTCATGTTGTAAATTTTTAAGTTTGTTTTGCGATTATGTGGTTTTGTGTTGGTCAGACAGTGTTTTTTTTTTCTTTTTTTCTTTTTGCACCAGATGAGAATCAGTTTCTTGGAAGTACCATTTTTATACTTCTGAATTCAGAATATTAATTTTGCAACAGCTCTTACATGAAATATTTGTGGCATATGTGGCTGTACATGATATACATGCTGTAAAATAAGATTGTCACTGTTATGTGGGATAATTTGTAAATGTTAACTCATTGTTATGAGCATACAATAAAATGCATCTCTTGCAATCTCTAGTTGTTTACACTTTGTCTAAAAACTCTGATGAAGATGCAGAGATATTTCCCTATAGATTTACAGATCTTGCTATAAAGGTGGCTTTTGTGGTCTATTCTACTTAAGGTAATATCGTCCCAGCATTTGACTTGCTAGTGGAATTTTAGTCTCAAGACTGTGGCATAAGGTAAGTGTCTTTAAATAATAATCTTTGTCCACAGTGTGTGTGTGTGATGGTGACAGGGGAAGTCGGTCCATTGCATTCCCACCAGATGTTCACCATAAGGATCATTGCTACATTACATTAAGAATTAATGGGGATTATCTGAATGTGCGTGCAGTCTTCCAGCCAAAATTCTAAGTGCAAAAGGATCACGCACATATGGTTTCAACTTTGCTTTTTGGGCTCATGTGGTCCAGCTTAAAGTTTTATGGCACATGACCAGAGGCACTCAAGAGGAGGAAAATGTAAGGAAGGAATGTCAATAATGTATCCTTCTCAGGTTTTTCATTAATTTCTACAGGTGGAGGTAGAGGTGCTCACTGTAGTAATAGACTTGAACAGACAAGGGGAGGGGCATGTATTCATACCCTCTGCAGATTGGCACTGAAATTGTGGGACCTGGACATTAGCTTGAACACCCACCTACAGGCATTGTACTTTTCCATTAAACAGTAGAATGTTGTAACAGACACTTTTAGCTATGAACACAGAAAGTCAACACAAACTGAAACAAGATTGGATAATGTTGGAAATTTCAAGAAGAATGGGCACACAAAAAATAGACCTGCTGATGTCTAAAGACAGTCACGAACTACCATCCATCTACCCTTGGTATCTGTAGCCAAAGGCCAGGACAGCCAAACACATCCTTATTCAGTAGAACAAGGGATTTGTAGACTTTCCCCCATCATACTCATTCACAATGCTCTGGTAAAACTCAAGACAGGAAAAGCAAAGTTCATCTTCCTAGCCCTGTATTGGCAAACTCAAATTTGATTCTCCCAGTTGACCCACTTATCTGTGGAGAAACTCCTTACTTTTCTACTTAGCCTTCATGCTCAACCGGAGGGAACTGTAATACACTCCATCAAAATCCCTCAGGCTGAAAGCCTGGAAGCTTTCGGGTTAGTAGTGCACAGACCAAATACTCTCTTCTGACGTGGTACCTACTTTGCAGGAGGGCTAGAATACCTAACACTAGAAGGTCATGTCTTGGAAAGTGGAAGAGTTTCTGTTTCTGGTGCAACAACATGAATTTGGATTTGTGTGCTGCTGTTACTCCTCATAGTGCTCAATATCCTTCTGACTTTTGAACAGGATTTGGCATTTTTTTTTGACAAAGTGTATCTTTTTGCTGTCTCAGTGTATTTACAACTAGATCCCTTAACTTATTTTGGAAATGTCTGCTTGCAGATAAGGACCACAAGGAGAACCATTCCTCCTCCAAAGGACTTTAACTTTGTAATTGATGGATCTCTGCATTCTTTTTTGAGTCTGTCAGTTCAGCAAGCCTAAGATACTTATCACAGAGAGTACTTCTGGGTTGCCATCCCTTTAGCCAGTAGAATTTCAGGACTACAGGCAGTGATATGTAGACAGCTGTACAGAGTCTTCCGCAAGAAATGCGTTTCCCTAAGGGACAATCTTTCATACATGCTCATAGTACTCTTAACAAGCACTTGTTTCAATACTTATAGAACAAAGGGAAGGAGATCTTTTACACATCACTGGTCTCTGCAGATAGCATAGGTGTTGTGCCAGCAGGGTAAAGGACATCCAACAGTTGTACCACTTGTTTGTCTCCTTCAGCCGTATTACCTTTTGCTCTAATCATTACCTGAAGACTGTTGTTCGCCATCTTTGATCTTGCACTGCAACAGTAGTTACAACAACTGCTTTATTCAAGCATGCTTTTTCCCATGGTATATGTGAAGGGTCTGTCTGGATTCCTCACCTTTTCCATTGCAGTCTGGGTTTTCAGTCTAGATCTAGAGTGGGTTTTGTATTAGCAACTAAATCACTGTTGCAGTTGTAACTTTTGGGACTTACCTGCAGACAAGGCTTAACATTTGTCTGATGTCTAGAGCTTTTTATCACCCATCCAAGTGGACTCCTCACAATGAGATCATCAAACTTCTATTATAAGGAGTCATCACGTGCCTTCTTCAGCTCTTTCTTGCCATATCAAGAGTACCAATCATTCTGTAATGCATGCTAAACCATCAGAAAGTTATGGGCAGATAGGTTTCACTGCAGAGCTCGGACACAGATTTCTGGCCTAGGCAGCATTGATTCTCTCTATTAATGTAGATAGAGGTGGACAAGACTTGTAATACTGCCCTAAAAGATACACCTCTTGACCCATTTTAAGGAGGCTTGAGTAAACCCAAATTTGTGAGATCTCAAACTGGAAACTTGGATGATTCGTCTGTTAACACTTTGGCACTGTTTCCAGAGTCAGCTGTAAAGATAAGTGACAGTAGAATGTCTGTTACTTGAAAATCCTGTCTAGCTACTTGTAAGAGATTTTTCTTTTTGATAGCAAAGGAGTAAATAGGCCCTCAAATTGGTGGTTGTGCCTTCTGTACTTAAATACCTGTCAGATCATTTTACAGCAAAATTAGCTTATTATTCAGTTAAAATACATTTCTTTCAGTCTGCATCATTCTTGCTGAAAAAAGAAGGTCTCAAGGGAGCCTTTCATCTTGGGTCACAAATGAAG
>NC_056749.1:390122713-390125213 GCF_019279795.1 Protopterus annectens
GTCCCCAGCCGATGGCCACACTCAGTGCATTATTTGCTCATCTTTCAGGCTGCAAAATTTGTGTGGCTTTTAACCCCCGGGCTTTGAAGGACAGGAGGACCAAGCTAATCCTGGGCGAGTCTTTTGCCCCCGGATTCTGCCTCGTCCTCCTCTCCCTCTGTGGCACAAGCCGCGGCTGTTCCACGTACTGTTACTGCTCCCCTGGCCGGGACTCAAACTCCCGTCCAGGGAGAGAGGGAATCCAGGAAAAAAGATAAGAGGGACAAGGAGCGTGACAGGGAGAGGAATAGGAGCCACAAGTGGCGGGCCGATTCTGTCCCTTCAGCCCTGCTGGCTAAGCAGCTCTGCTCTCCCCTGAAGGCCTCCGGGCTTCACTCTCCATGCTTTTCTCCGGAGCTGGAGGAGGAGTCCCGGTCACCTTCGAGGTCATCGAGGTGGCTTCTTCCAGATCCACTAGAAGCCTTTCGGATGCGGACATGGACTGGATGATGCGTCGCTTCCTCCAGGCCCAGATGCAGATGGGAGTGCTCTTGCCTCCCTCCCCCCCTCCGGGGGGGAGCTCAGACCCCTTCTTTGCCCCCATTGCTCCTTCTCCGATCCACTATTGGGTTTCGGAGCCGTCAGAGCCGGGGTTTCGGTGCCGATAGTAATCGCTACTTCAATGCCAGCTGTACCCTCGAGTTTTTCTGGTCCTTTTTCAGATCCGAGCTCTCACGGCCTTGAGCCGAGCCTCTGATCCGGAAGGGTTAGTGTCTCTTCAGCTCCAACGCGGTTGGAGCACACTTCCCTTTCGGATTCGATCGCGTCAACTCCGGCACCGATCCACATGTCGGATACGAGGGGACTGCTCTCGGATCCCAGGGAGAGCAGTTCACCCTCGGCCTTCGACGTCGTGCAGAGGGTCCTTTCAAGGGATTCGAGGCCCCAGGCTCATGCTACGGATCCACCCGCCATTCCCCCGCAGATGGGCCTGTCTTCCATCATCCGGCCCCAGAGACAGCCTGCGTCTACGTCACAGATGGTTCCCCTAGAAGAACAGGACCTGTTTGGTGAGCCCTCCTCGGACAGCCCCCCCCAAGGAGGCCCCCTCACAAACAAAAGTGTAAAAGGAGGCACTTGGACTCCCCCGAGTCCCTCACAGAAGACACTGACTTGGAGGAAGGAGAAGGTTCCCCCAGGTCACCCCCTGAGGACGTCTCCTTTGGAGACATCATGGAGATGCTGCGCATTAGAGGGGAGTGGTCAGCCCAAAAGCCTTCCTCGGATGAGTCAGTGTTTCTGGAGGCATTTGATGCAGGCCCATCTACCTCTTGGGTGTCCCCTCCTGCCGACTCCCTGGTAGACCTTATAACTACCAGGGTGTGGAAGGAGCCGGACACTGTAGAGCCGATACCCAGGAGACCAGACAGACAGGACAGCGTGGAGCAAAGGTGCCCCAGTAGATGTCATGGTGGTGGCGGCTGCCACCAAGAAGGAACTGGCTCAGGAAAGTTCCTCGGTACATCCTCCAGATAAGGAGCCTCAGACGATGGACCGCATTGGAAAGCAGATGTTCGCTTCAGCCACCTTCTTTGTAAGGGCGCTGAACTACTTGGCACATGTAGTTTGGCTTCAGTGGGACCTAATCAAAGAGTACGCTGGGTCACCCCCGGAGTCTATGTCGGTTGAGGACAAACAAACCTTTTCGGCACGAATGACCACTCTAAAGTCGATTTTCAACACTTCTTTGTGGCTTCACTCCCATGCCACGGAGGGAGCGGCTAGAGCCAGCAGAATAGGCATCGCCTTACGGCGTCATGCCTGGCTCTGTCTTTGCGATTTTGCAGAACCCTTCAAGCCGTCCTTCGCAAACGCTCCCTTTAATGGTTCTTCGCTGTTTGGCAAGACCGTACACGATACGCTACTCCAGAGCGAGAAAGACGGGAAGACGTCTGCCGTCGGAATCCGCTTTTTGTTTCCTCAAAGATGCTTTTCCAGGAACCAGTGAGGTCAAAAGCAGATGTGGTTCTGGAAATCTCAACAATCCCGTTCCGCTCCGGAAACCTCGTCCTTCAGAGGCAGGGGAGGACAGGGTGGACGCCGGCCCAGAGGCAGAGGGGGGCCGAGGAATTTCGGGTCGAGGGAACCCTTTTCCGATCGACCCCCGCAGCAACCCTGGGGGGTTGCCCGACTGCTCCTCTCTGGAGGTAATCAGGGTGGCATTTCTCTGAGCACCTAGCTCATTGGAAGTCCATCACGACAGATCGCTGGGTGCTCCGAATAATATCCAGAGGTTACTCTATTCCCTTCCTGAATTCTCCCCCTCAGTTGAGGCGCCTCCCCGATGTCCCACCCAGTCAGAGGGAGACGGCAGCCTTAGAGATAAAAGAGCTGCTAAGAAAAAGAGCCATCCAGTGCGTCCCCCCAGACCAGTCCGGATCAGGCACTTACCCCAGGTCTTTTTGGTGCCAAAAAAGACGGGGGACCTAAAGCCAATTCTCGACCTGTCTACACTGAATCT